>NW_007579854.1:56656-71322 GCF_000690725.1 Stegastes partitus
GGTGTATAGATAATGGATGGATGGAAGATGCTAAAGAGCTGAGAGTAGATGCAAAGTTGGGTGATAATTCTTAGCAGATTATCACTAATCCTGACTCTTTTCACATTATTCATCATACAAACTGTTAAAACATAATGACTGTTTTGCAATTTTAAGGTTGGAGAGGCCAAAGGAAAGTCATTCAAATGTAGTTTCAGAACAGTTTTAAAAGCTTGTTAACAAACTTAAAAATGTTCTGCTTCTTCGACTTGACCAGAAAGTTTCCCATCTCGTACAGAAAACCATCCCCCCCAAAAAAAATTCTTACTTGGTAGTTTACTGAAAATATTGAGCCAAGAAGAGAAAGAGAGATCGGACAGATTAAGGAAGCTGAATTAAAGGATGGTCGGCTGTAAAAAAGTGAGGCGTGATGGAGGGGAAAAGAGTGACTGGAAACTCCTCAGTACTCCACTTTGGAAATGATAGATCGAGACAGAGCAGCGAGTCATCTATGCAGTTGGCCCGAGCAGCAAAGTGCAGACAGTGTGCTTCAGAGCTGAGACAGCAAGACACAGAGGGATGAGAGCGAGGAGGAAAAGGAGGGATAAACCAGAACAAGAAATTAAAAAAAAAAAACCTAAGAGAGAGTTGATTGAAGAGGGGAGGAGAAGAAAAGGCGATGGGTAATGACAGAAATCAGAATTCCTCACATCACGTTCCAACACGGCGCAGCTTGAACCGGGCTTCAGAGCAGGCAGAGTGAGGAATGAACTGGCAGCGTGGTGAGAGATAGAAGAAGGAGAAGAAGAAGAAGAAAATGATGAGTGACGGTTCCTCACTGAGATGACCGCCACACTGCAGAGTGGAAACTGTAACGTGGCGAAATCGGAGATGACAAATCTGGAAGCCGGGGAAGGCGGAGAGGAGGGAGAAAATCACAAACAGAAGGATGGATGATTGTTTTAACTTACAGGAAGCCCTATTAAAATAGAAAAAAAGAGACATAAAAGTAGGGAACATCATTAAATTAAGTTAAGCAGAGGAAGTGAAAAGTAGGAGAAATAAAGGGATGCGATGGGAAAACAGTGCGGCTAAAATTACATTATCGAGAGAAGAGAAATGAGTTTGTAAAAAATGATGCAGGGAAAGGCAGGGTAAGAGACCTTGGATTTAATTTATAAAAAAAAACTTCTTCTTCTTTGCAAATAATGTGAAAAACGATAGAATATCTGAGCCAGTGTTGACGTTGCCGCCATAATCGCAGGGTCACATCAATTCGATCCGATTCTCCGTGGCAGATCGAAAGCTCACGCTGACTTTTATCATTAGTCAGGCAACCGAAGTCGTTGATATCAGTTAAATTCGACCGCGCTTCGCACAGACGGCAGGTGAAATACAGAGAGAGAGACGCAGGGTAGAGGAATGGGAGTGTGGGCACATTTAAGGAACCTTTTTAAAGCTACATGGTGGAGAATAGAAAGACTAAATTTAAAAAAAAAAAAAAAGTAAAGGAACAAAAACTGGGGAAACCAGTCTGGTTCCAGTGGAGCAGAGCTAATGAGAGTTCTGCAACTATAACTGCCTAGATAATGATGAAGCAAAACAGGAAATTAATTGTTAAGGGACATAAAGCCCAGTTGTGTTTATTAAAGCAGATACAATGACCAAAAAAAATGCTTTTTACGGCTAATCCTGTCTCGTATTAATCTGAGCGTGAATATTTAGTGCAAAGGAGCCTGTCACTCTGCGGCGAAAAATAAATGAACTGATAACTGTAGCCAATGCGGGATATTTTAATACATTTTAAGGCCTTTAATTCGAGATAATTTATTTTAAGACCCTTTTAAGGACCCACGGATACCCTGGAGGGAATGTGTGGGAGTGGATGGATGGATGGATGGATGAGGAGGGAAAAAATAAAAAACACCCTGTGCTGCTAATAGGACAGATTAGACAGCAAGGAAAGCATGAAAACAGATGGTTTCCTTCGTTAATGCTGAAATACCAGGAGACTTCAGGAAAGACCGAGACAAAGAGTTGGACGTGAGGGAAACCAAAACACTGAAATCAACTCAGAGACTCAAACAAACTTTGGCTTTTAGCTCATGCAAACTAACTTAAACTAGCTTGAAAGTAGATTTAATCCAACATATGTATCTGAGCTTCGGCTTCAGAGCGAGTCTTTAAATACAGTTTACTTGTGTTCCAACATCCAGCTTGACATAATGATTTGGTCACCTGAACCGCAGGCTTTGAGGTTAGATTCTTAAAATAGTTGGCGAGACGTGCAAAAATAGTTGTAAACCCACGGACAAAAGAAGAAGGCAAAAGAGACAAAGCCACCAGATCCTGACAGACAGTTCTCACGCTTTCTCCTTCATTTTGAAACTCTGGCCCGTGGGACACGTCTCATCACACTTTCCCAACATCTGTGACATCTTTGGGATTCAATTTGTGCCGCAGCAATTCAGCAAAATCTCCCAAGAATCAAGCAAAAATTAATTAAACGAAAGTGAATCAAAATTTGCTCAAATAAGGCAGAGCTGTCAATAAAGTTAGACAGGAGAGCTGTCAGAGTGTTACTTTTGATGACCTTGCTTTTGCCGAAAGCTGTCACTTTTTCCCCCCTCGTTTTTTCTGCTGCGTAATTTCTCAGTTTCAGCTCTGATCTCATGTGGGCGGGTATTACAGCTCTGCATCCCCGTCGGCCAGTTACTTTCAGACAGACAGGTTAATGAACTCCAAGTGCAACAAGCAGCAAGACTGAAGTTATTTCACCTCACCAACTTCTTCCAGACCGATGCTAGATTGTATTAGCCCGAGGGATGCGGTGGAAGGAGTGTTCTGCTTTGATTGGTGGTTAAAGTTAGGGTAAGTTGGGGGATTGGTTTGCTAGAATTAGGATAGTTTGGGTCAGAGAGCAGAGCTGATTCAATCTATCACCATCCCGTCTGCTATTTCTCAGACCTGGCTGCCATTATATGAAGCAGGAGTCTTATTTTGTCTGAGGTTATTATTAGCACTACCCTAAGACACGTTGGCTGCTGAATGATTTCAAAGAATGGGAATTAATAATCTTACATTCTTGTGTGTGTTGGCTTTGATTGGCCTCAGGCTAACTGAAGCCAACATACTGTAAGTCTGAATGAATGTGAATGCTGCTTCTTCAGGAAGTATCTTGGGCCCGCGGTCATGCTGGGCCAGCTCCTCTGGCGACATATTGCAAAGCAAATTAATTTAATTGCATGAACAGCACTGACATTAATATTCTCAAATTAGTAGTATCTTTGCTTTCGGTACCCCGTGACCAATTAACATGACATTATAATAACCTAACAATAACTGAACAACAACCTGAGGTTAATGACAACCTAAGAAACACGAACACAACTCTTGGCTTGTGCTATGACAGCTAAATCGGACAAATAGAAGCAGCGAGTAGAGGAAAATAACTTTGTACTAACTCTGTGTCAGTGTTGGTCTGGGTAAAAAAACCAACTCTGGATTGTTTGTACTTCTGTAAACCAATCACAGTCATTGTGGGTGGTGCTTAGCTCGGGATGCAGCAACGGTGCCCCTGCACACCGCATCGGGGGATTGTTTTTGTGAAACATTTGCATGCAGGGAGGAGAACACTCATTAAAATGACTATTTTAAAGGAAGAACCAAACAGGCCCGTCTCATTGCATGATCCCAAACTTGCTATTTTTAGCGTGTAGGTTGCTAGTTTTGAGGTTTTTATCATTTTGCGTGCCAAAAGGCAATTTTGAAAATGCTTAACAAAGAGCGAGTGTAAAGGGAGGAGAAAGCCACATGAAATGCATGCATGCAGTCTCCATCTGGTGAGTCAGACCAGTTGTAAGGTGACTGGCTCAACGGGGACGAGGCACACATGAGATCAGAGAAACAAACCAAAAAAAATGGCCGCAGAAGAGGAATCAGGTGAAGAGAAGTCCAGAATGTGGTCATTAGATGAAGCCCTCTTGTGGAATCTTAAGGAAAGGTCTACGTTTGAGGTCATTTTTTTGCTCCCAGTTTATTTTTGTTCACTTTCACGTAACTAATTTCAATTTGACTGTGTTGTTTAAATATTACGACATACATTTAACTGCACAGACATTTTCTTATTCTTTGTTTTATTCGACCCAAAATCCAAACTGCAGCATATTTAGTGTCAGTCAGAGACGAGTGGAGATTTTTATTTTAGTTTGAGTTAAAGAAAAAAAAAATCATTGTGGCAAACAATACAATTAAATTGTATTTTCTTCAAGAATTGTACCCAATTATTTTCAAGCCAATTAATGATCAACTAATTAGCCAGTTATATTAAACCCAAGTTCAAAATGTCCCTCTGGATGCTCGAGAGCTTCGGTTTCAGATATTTTTTTTGGTTTCTGTGTAGCAAAAAAAAAAAAAAATAAAAAAATGCTGTTAAAAAAATGATGTTGCATCATTAATAAATTTCTTGACAAACAGAGGATTGAGCAGAGATGCTTTCTTCGCCACAAGTGAGGTTAAACAGTCACAACAACAACATCTCAAAACAATTTCACAAACGGAGCGCAAACTCTGAAATGCACGTTGCGTGACATGGACACAAAAACATGAAGATTACTTTCCTCTATTTTGAAAGGATTATATGACAGTAGAACAAATTGGACACTGTATATTTACTTGTTAGCTAACGATTAACCTTCAGCCACAGAAATAAGGATTAATAGGGATATTTGTTTTGCTTGGTTGCTTGTGATTAAAAAAAAGCTGAAATCTTTAGCAAAACACATTCAAAAACTTTTTTGTTGTTGTTGTATGATTCAGGCACTAAACCAAGGTTACTGAGCATTAAAAAGCAAATGTATCTTCCACCCTCACCACATTTTCCTTTTCTTTCTCTCAAGTTGTGTCACCGCCACATAAAAGTCTTATTTTCTCTCTATTTTTTATCCAGTGGCTATGTCCTGTGTATGTATTTTAAGACGTGTTCATTCCATAAAACGTTATGAGACCAGGTGCGTGGTTTATACAGAGAAATCCGCCCTCATATACGATATGACAGTAAACTTGCAGTGCAAATACTCAAAGTTTGAGGTTTTGCAAACTCATTTCCTAACCAGAAAAAAAAAAAAACACATGGCGTATTTGCTCCCTCCGTCCGTCTGTAATTTTATTTATTTGTCGTGCGGTTTCCTTCCTTTCCATAAAAGCATATCAACAGACATCAGACAGGCTATCATCTGCCTCGGTGCAATTTAACAAGGTAATGGCTCTCTGGTGATTTACAAACCGTGGGGGGACGGGAAGGCTCCGGCCCAGTGGGAGGATATAGAGTAGGCAGACTTTAACTGTGGTGGAAAGGACTGTAACTTGTACATCATTTCATTACCAACACGCACTAAGCACTTTTAAAAGTTTACAGTGTTAAGCAGTCTTAAGTGAAACGAGCATAAAAATTATTGAAATTGATGGTGAGCTCGCCGCTCAGCCTCTCAGAAATAGAGGTGAGCCGACAATGAGGGCTCGCTGTGTAGAGGCGGCGGCGCTCCTAATGCGGGGCGTGAGAGGTTTTTTGACATTTTCTGAAAAACTATTGATCCACATCGCATCAGTCAAAGTTTTTCCTGGTGTCTGGGAAGGCTCTCTGGAGAATGTATTAACAACAAGCATCACAGCGCAGAAATACTGCAGGAGAGACTCTTTGAAATCTTGCACTTGAAAGATGGCTTTTTCGGCAGTTTCTCTTTGTGTTATATGAACTCTTATTTCTCCTTGTGTCCTTAAAAATATTCACGTGTGCCGGAGCGCGAGGAGAAGAAAAGAGGCAGGCGCGCAGAGAATTCAAAGTTAAAAATACAATCATATTTTTCAGGCTATTGAAGTAAATATATGAAAAACAATCCCTGTGTGATTCGAAATTGGCCTTTTGCCTCTCAGCCACAGAAATTAAAATAAAAATCAATAAGCCAGATATGAAGCAGCACAGACACATACATTAGCACTGTATCGGTCGGATTGTTACCGTCTCTTCTTCCTTTGGAGGGAGCAGGAGGGAGTTTTTAATTCAATGAATTGACATTTTTGACACTCGTGACCTTTCTCAGGTTGTGCTGAAACGTCGGTTTATGGAACTATAAATAAAAGACTGCAACAGAATTGCGATTGTGAAGGTCTATTCTCCTTCATCTGATGTTCTGCCAGCACATCATTAGTGGGAGTGTTTTTCCTTTTGTTCCTCCGCAATTTAATCCCTTACTTTAACCATAAACTAGCAGACCTCAAAGCCCGAGCCTTAAAGGAATTGTTTATTTTGGAAAATACGCCTTTCAATTATTTGCATAAAGTCGGATGCGAAGGTTGAAACCACTCATATGGCTTTATACCAATAATAAACCCCGCAACTAGCTTCATATACGGGCCAGAAAGCACTTTGCACAAATGTAAAGAGACGCCAACAGCCCTGTCTCGAAAAATTACATTTCTATACAAGTAGACTGCATCTTCTATTACGTTTTGAAAGAAATGTTCTCCTGGGAAGTGTTTAGACTCTCAAAGAGCTCCAAAGGTCATACTGTGAGGTTGGAAGAGCGGTGGTGGTGTTGGAAGCAGGACTTTCACTGGAGTTGGTGTTAGTTCTCGGCTCAGATTGTGTTTCCACTCACTGTTTGGTGACATTAAGCTCCCAAATTGATTAGTTTTACAAAAATATCATGCTGTGGGTTAAACTTGACCCTTTGATGCTTTTATCTACATGTTTAGAAGCTTGGAATGATTTCAGGAAAATAAACTACTTGTAAGTTTAGGCTTAGGCTTTGGGTTAAAATGCACCCTTTCACAACACCAGCGTAATAAATCCATTAATGCATGATTCGTTTTCTGAAAAGGAGTGACAGTAAAGCAATATTATATACTGTATACTACTAATATACTTGTGGTTCGTTCATAGACTGTATAAAAGATGGACGTAGCAACCGGCCCTGAAAAATGAAGCCAACCTGGAAGTGTCAAAAACCTGCAGCATCACTACGTCCGTGAGCTGCTGGCTCCACAAAGCCCTGGCTCCCATAGAAATGAATTGGAAAAGAAGTGATCACATATCATGAAATACTGCATTTCTCCAGCTCGGGATTTTTTTCTTATTAGTTTTCATGGTCAAGTCCAGAGATCAGGTGGCCAATCTGAAAATAAATCAATACTGAATTTTTAAAAAATCATCTAAATTTTGCGGGGCAAGGGGCGTGGCTGGCTTGATTGACAGTCGGCAGCGACCATACAGATGAAGCGAGCAGAAGACGGTAAATGTGGGCGGGGCAGAGAGGGCCCGCCTCTCAATCCGTCTGACCAATCGCTGCTCCTATGGCTCCGCCCCCCTCCGACGATTTTTGCGTCACTGGCTCCAAAAATCCAAGATGTCAACCAGGAAGTAGCAAAACCCTGGCTTCATGTTCTCAGTGCAGAAACCAACGGGTGACGTCACGGAAGCTACGTCCATCTTTTATACAGTCTATGGCTTCATTACAAATATGGATGCTCCGAGCCTAAGATCAAGATGTGGGCCGATCATATAAAATTTACAGTGACTGGTGTCGTCATGCTTACACCTGATACTTTATTTACATCTGTTTCCATGCGGAGATGTAAAAATGTCTCCATAAACAGCTGTCAGATGTTGCTAAGGTACTTAAATTTAACTTTGTTTATATCTTGTTTGCCAGTAGTCGGTACGCTTCACAGAAGTCTCTGTCATGGTGCTCCTTTAAACTCTCATAATGCATGTGACAAGTTTTAAACAGTCAGAGGCTTTACCTGGTGGTACTGCCAGACACTACAACCATCTAGGAAAATCGTATCCGCTTTTAGTAGATGCAAAATAACAAATGACTCGGATTGGTTCGGGAGCTAAAACTGCTTGATCAGCGCTTACTTCG
Organism: Stegastes partitus; assembly: GCF_000690725.1. Lineage (NCBI taxonomy): Eukaryota > Metazoa > Chordata > Actinopteri > Pomacentridae > Stegastes > Stegastes partitus. The sequence goes on from NW_007579854.1 coordinate 64,558, forward strand.
GTAAAAAAAAAAACATAATCAGAAAAAAAAAAAGTTTCCCTCAATTGGAAACGAGTTTAGCTGATAGGAAAGTCATTTTTAGGAGACAGTGTTCCCTAGTTACTAATGAACTCATTACATCTTGTGTATGTTGTCCATTTAAACACTGAGAGGCAAGTTGTTCCCAAAATCACTTAAAACTGCTGCTTTTTTTCCCCACCTTTGGACATAACCGGCTCACAGTCTTTATTCTAAATTAATCTAACTGTCTCCTGGCTCCGGCGTCAAATTTATCGGACAGGTGTGAGAAACGCTATCGATCTTTCTACTCAACTCTCTGCAAGAAAACAAATAAGCATATTTCCCAAGATGTCTAACTTTGCCTTTAACTTGTCCAAGTGAGAATGAACCCTGTGAGGACATTCTGCTTTTAATAAAAAAAAATAAAATAAAGGGACGGGCCGCGCTCACACACACACCTCAACGGCAATCAAAGTCAGTCAATTCGAAACACTACAGGGCATGAAGGGACATCAGGGGGAGAAAAAAAAAAATCTCATTTTACTTTGAATCTGATCTTTTGACTTAAAAAATGAGCAGCAAGTTAATGCGATGGCATACTGACATCCAAACGCAGCTGAAAGCAGGAGGCTGATAGTGGCAGCCATTATGATAATTACCTCCTTGACTTCTTTTTTCTATAAATGTGAGGAAAATGAGAAAATAATCTGCGCTTCGGCATTATACTTTTCATGTTGCCGTGCTTTGCTTTTAATCCCTTTGCACCAGGCCGAGCAGCCAGTGTGTGCCGTGTCTCCTGTAGGTAATCTAGCTCTTAGCACGTGTCATCGGTCAGTGTTATTTACCAGAAATCCCCCAATGGACATTTTTTCGCTGCTGTAAATACTACATGGCAGGATTTCATTGGCATGTTGCTTGAAGCTTGATACACGGCTGGGAACATTTCTCTCTCAAGTTTCAACTGGAACTAATGCCTCCGTGCTTCAATTCGCACCACCTTGGGCTAAGTTTGGTTCATCTCGCGCCGCTTGCCTCTTTCCATTGTTTTTTGCATACATTTGCCGCCGCCGAATGATTAATTTTTTAAAATTTCCGTCTGAAGGTAGGGCAAGAGAGAGAGAGAGAGAGGAGAGAGAATTGAGAGGCGGCGAGAAGGAGGGGAAGGTGGATAAAACAGACAGGGGCGTGTGTTTATCAAGCGTTTCATAGTTGGCGCACTGATCCAGGATCAATTGACTTTCTCAGATCAGTGGGGACGGTATGATCAAGGGAAGCCTGCGGTCACTGAACCCAGATCAGCTGTCGGAAAGGACGGATAATTAGGGAGCTGGAGAGAATATTCAGAAACAGATGGGAGGATGGAGGCGACATGTGTGGGAGAGAGAGAGAAGGAAGGAAGAGGAGAGGCAGCCTCTTTGGATGAGAGTTTCAGCTAAACGCCTAAAATGTAAAACAAAATGAGAGAGAGGAGGGCTGAGCGACGGGGGAGAAAGAAGGAGGAGAAGACAAAAGACGTGGGGAAGAAGAGAACAAGGCGGGAAGGGATCGATGGGAAGGAAAATTGACAAAGAGGGGAAGCAGGAGGGAGAGGTGAAATGTAGATTCGCGTTGAAGCAAAGAGGGAGATGAAGAGATGGAGAAGCAGGGAGGGAGATGGAGACAGAAATATAAAAATATTGGCCTGTAACTGATCTGCTTTGCTTCGGCAACACGGGTTTCTCCCCTGTCGAGCCAATAAAGCAAATTTGAATTTGAGAGAGTTTCTTGGCAGAGTCGGAAGGCAGGAGGCAGATGAAAAAAAAAAAAAAAGGAATATAGGTATGTGCGCTCGGTATGTGTTGTGAGAGAATCCCCCTCTTCCTGAATGTTTGAAGTTGAAAGAGCATGAGAAAGATTGAGGGAGGAGGACGAGGAGGAGGAGGAGGAGGAGGAGGAAGAAGACGAGTAGGCGAAAATAGCTGCTGTGGCCAGATCAACAGTTGGACCTTTGGGGAGTATTGAGTCTCGAGTTTGAGCTGCAGACGAGAACCACTGTCTGGCCAAAAACACGCACACACACACACACACACACACACGAGCAACAAATGCAGACACACTTTCAAACACGGATGTACAAAAAGCCTGATAAACAGATCTTGTGTTTGGTATGTAGTCAACACACGTTTTCTCAGATACCATTTAGAAACCACACTCAGACGTATAGCTGCAGAGTTTTTAATCACAAGTTTTCCTCAACATAGAAACACACTCGATAATTTAACAACACTGTGCTGGAAATGATCTACCGGCAGCTTTTTTTTTTTTGCCAAAAATCTATGAGTGGATCGTCTGACTGTAGGCCCGAGTGCGACGTGTCGAAGTGCGAAATAAACTTGAAAATGTGTGTAGCTGCCCTCGTAGAGACGCTGCATGGTGAATGTCAAGTTTTTATTAGCTTGTTAGCATGTCTATGTGGTGTTTTCTATGTGTTAGAAGTTATATCATACGTAGAATAAGCAGTCAACATATACAGCAGTTTAAAAAACACAGATTCAGACTTCCAGGTTTTCTTAAACAACCAATATTGTCAATTTGCACGGTGGGGCATCGTTATTTTCTTCAGAATAGGTCTTCTGCTCAAACACACGTGGCTGAATTAGTCAAATATTACAACTTGCCACATCGTTTAACAGTATTTGAGTAGTGAGTATGTGAGCTGGTGTGCTCGAGCTGCAGCCAGTTGCAAAATGGTAGGTGGAGATGTGAGACGGAGATGGAGGTAGGAGCTTTATACGAGGTGTGTCAGAGAAGTTCCAGGACTGGTGTCACAAAAGATATACTTCAAACCCAAACTACCAGTTTTCCCCTTCAGATGATCAACCAGCTCGTCTACAAAGAGATCCTGCAGCGTTTGCTTCGTTCAGTGCGGCAGAAGAGGCAGAGTTGTGGCAGGACAAGTCGTGGCTGCTTCACCATGACAACCTGCTCACAATGCTCTGAGCATCCCACAGTTCCTGGCTGAGAAGAACATCACGGTGCTGGAGCAACCTCCCTACTCACCCCACCTGGCTCTGTGGGATTTGTTCCTCTTCCCCAAGCTCAAGGGGGTCATCAAGGGGACCCGTTCTGAAGACGTGGACGACATCAAGATGGCTGTGACGACGGAGCTGCAGAGTATCCCGGAGGAATCCTTCCAGGAGTGCATGGCGGCGTGAAGGCAGAGAAGGCTGGGAGTGTGTGTTAGACTCCAGGGGGATGACTTGGAAGGGAAAAACTTGTGGTTTATAGTTTGGATTTGAAATATATCTTTTATGACACCAGTCCTGAACTTTTCTGACACACTTCATAATGCTGAATTAGTCCAATATTTCAACTTGCCGTGTCATTTCACAGTGTTTGAGTAGCATTGTAGGTGAGCTGGTGTGCTCGAGCTGCAGCCAATTGCAAAATGGTAGACGGAGATGGAGGAGGAACTTTATAGATCTGCACATTCTAGAGGAAGCAACATGTAGCGCGATAGCTAAGCTATCTGGAAACTAGACAACCCTGTCTCCTCAAAATGACACTTGTATACAGCGACACTGGTTTCTTAAATACGTTCTGAAGAAAATGTAATTTTAAAAAAATAAAAATTTGTGATCAGTTTGTAAGAACGTCAAAGTTAGCATTTGGAGGCAAGAGGGGTGGTTGGTGGACCAAATCAGCAGACAAATATTCACCTCAGCACCAGATTTCACTTCCTGTGATGGACAAAGTTTGATTTTCTGTGTTTGTTTACCTTCAGTTTCTGATTAAGTTTACAAAAACTACGTGGTTAAGTTTAGGAAGTTATCACACTTACATCTGGAGTTGAGATTATTCACCAAAATTACTTGATTAAGGATAAAATTTGACCCTTTTCGCTACACGTTTGGAGCTTCTCCGCTAATCTCTGGGCTACCAGGGCGACTAGTCTAGTCTACATATATGATTGGTCGGCTGACAGGAAGTGACAGTAAAGCAGTGATGTACATGGCAACGATATGCTGATCAGAAAGGCATTTGTAGTAACGTACAAATAATTGTAATTTATTCAGATGCACCAGTTTAATCATGCAGTCATGTACTTTTGTGGAGGCTGAGTTAGGATGGAAGTGATTATATTCATGTAAAAAAAAACGTATAAATGTGTAACTGTGATGCACAAAGGTGAGCTTTTGGGGTGTTTAATCAATGGCTAAAGAGGGACTTCAACAGTCGAGACACAACTAAGTTTTCATTGTGTTTTTTTCATTTGTCATTTGCTTTTTCTTTCGTCTGCTTTGTCATGTTTCTTCCCCGAAATGTGTGAAGCAGCACGCTGAATGCTAAAACACATGTCTCTGCTGCTCATTACACCATTCGAAAAGTACGGAATCTAAATTAGGATCGCATGCTGTGCTAAAACAAGTGAAGTCGAGCTACAAAGTTACGATATCAATCATAAATGAGCTGCACCTGTTTTTTCAAATGTGATTTTCAAATACAGATCTGTCAAACAGCAACTGAAAATGAGGCTGTTAGGAGCCGACTGCCCCTCAGTAGCATGTTTAGTTTCTGAAGTACTTAATTTTTTCAACTTTATTACTGTAAACTCGTGTTTTTTTGTCGTACAGTTAGCAGATGGCTTTTAGTACTGCGAGACCCGTGAACCGCGGCTGACATCGCTTCCCAGAAGAAGACTGGAGCGAATTCAAAAGCCCCTTTGTTACAAATAGGAACAAAACACGTCGCAACAGTTGGCGAATTCATACAAAATTGACCTGGAATCTGAAAAGAGGAATCAACAGCTGTATGTTTCATCAGTTTTCAACAATTGCGTAATCTTCAACTTAAGCCTGCTGCTACCGGTGCGTGCAGCGGAAATTAAAAGTTTTCTGAACAAAATGCGCTGTGGGAGTCAGAGATAATGGAGGGAGTGTTTTTAGTTATTTGCAAGAATTTTGAAAGGAAGCCAGAGATGCAACAAAAAAGCCCCAGCTGGACTTGCTCATCTTTTGTGCTGATAATTCCACCAGGAAACATATTTTTTTGCCCCCTGTCAGGGTGTTACATATAACACATTTCTTAAATTACAAAAAAAAAATGGTGAAAGGTTTCGTATTTTCTGCTTTTCAACACCAGGAATCAGAAAAAGGAGACAAGAACTCAAGCTTCAATTGCATCAGAAAGTTTAAAAATGTCTGTGCCTGTTCAGAGTTGCGAACTCTACGCTCAGATGTCTGGAGTTTCATGTCTATCCAAGCACTGGAAGTGCTCCAAATGTCAGTCACCTAACAAGTTCTGTGCGAAAACGAACAGGATTTCATCTCCTGCTCTGTAGCACACACATGTATTCACACATTGTCCATTAATCCGGTTTATCTCAAAACGAAGCAATTCATTAGATTGCTTCATCGCAGAAACAAAAGCCAAACAGCAGAGTGTGACCTATCGGCAGGCTATTTGTGTTGGCCCAACGTCGGACTAAACAGCGCGAGGCTCATGTACAATTTTCAGGGGCCTTCGCGATCGATACGCCCCCGTAACTAGATATCATATCGTTTTTTTGAAAATCCATCACACCTGTACTCGCGAGCAATATACATCGTTTATAATGAAAAAAGAAAGACCCAAGCAAAAAAAAAAAGGAGAGACAGACAGACAGAAAGAGCCCGGAGTCTGAAAAGATTAGAAATGGGTGAGATGTAAGAGAAAGAAGAACAAGAGGGAGGGAAAGAAAAGGGGATTGAGTAGAGATGAGGGGAAGAGAATTAAGGAGACTGATAGTCGAGCGCAAGGTCCAGGGGGCATGGATAAGTGTGTGTGTGTGTGTGTGTGAGTGTGTGTGAGTGTGTGTGAGTGAGTGAGTGACCGCATGCCACACACACACACACACACCGACACACACACCCACGCAGAGAGGGGTAGCTCATGAAGACAAATGTAGTGACCTTGCTTAGTGATAAGGCATGAAGATAAAGTAGTGTTGGATGAAATAACAGAAAAAAACACCACGAGAAACAGAAGTGTGTGTGTGTGTGTGTGTGTGTGTGTGTGTGTGTGTGTGTGTNGTGTGTGTGTGTGTGTGTGTGTGTGTGTGTGTGTGTGTGTGTGTCGGAGACAGGTGAACAGACAGATGGAGAGACGGAAAAAACAGGTAGATGACAGTGAGACAGAAAGAAAGACGGAGACGAGGAGACAAACAGACACAGATGTGGCTCAATATGAGAAAGCCAAATAAACAATAAGAAAGGAAAACAGACAGTGACCGTAACACACTGTGAGACTGCACACACACACACACAAATGTTTGACACACACACACACACACAAAATGCAGTTTTCTCAAGATTCCCAAAATAAAAGTAATTTAAAGCTGCAGTAGGCAGAACTCTGGAAACAGTAAAAAAAAAAAAAAGCCCAATTTGCATCCTCAGCATGCAGCTCTCCCGTCTCTGATACAAGCCTCTCCCTCCAAATGATGTATGTACACACTTCAAATGTGGAAAAATTGTCAAGCTAAAAGTGAACATTCACATGATGTGAACTCTTGAGTGGTTCTCTCCACCCCAAAACCTACCTGCTGATTTGAAAGGAATGTTATTATAATAAATCAGCAAAATTACACCTTTTATCACAACCACAGAGTGTAAAACGAGCAGAATCGGCACCTTTATTTTTTAAACAGTCCTTGAACTGCTCATATGTGACGTGCCATCACAAAACTTCACAAAATCTAGATTTAAAATCATGACAATTCATGAAAATCACTTTATTCTATTTACA
>NW_007579854.1:72770-84924 GCF_000690725.1 Stegastes partitus
ATGGATAATTTAACAAAGTAAAAAAACATGCTTTTTTTGGGAGGTTAGGCAATTGTATTTTGTTTAACTTCATTTTTTTCTTTACTTTTCATCTGTTATCTGATTTATCTGTTGATGCTCCGATTGCTCATACATACGTCACGTCAGTTGTCATTGTATCCCTCAGAAGCCTCCCTGTCTCGTTTTAGTGCTGAAAAATGCCTTAAATATATAGTTCTACTTTTCAGATTACCTCAAACGTAAATGCTGCAGTGACTTAAAACAACTTTAAACGTGTTAACAAATCTATTTACTGTACTTGGCTGCAGTGGGTTTTTTTCTTTTTTTTGCAGCCGTCTGCTTTCTTGCAGTCTGGCTGTTATACATTCAGTCATTATTTGAGCCAAACTCTGCACGATGGCGCCGGAGAACAAAGCTTAAAAAAGCCTTTATTGAGACGGAGAGACAGACAGATAGACATCTAGATAGACAGGCGGATACGGAGGCAGGCAGACAGGCAGCAATCACACAGCACAAACACTGCAGAGGTCAATGCTATCACGGAAACGAGTGGTTATTTCGTAGCATTTCATCATCATCATCTATCTTGGTCGCTTGCGCTCTCTCCCTCTTTCATGGCTGGATTTCTCATTGATGACAAAGCCATTTATGTCTCTCTTATGTTCTCCCCCCCTCCCTCCCTCGTCCTCTCCTTCCTCCCCCACGGTCTCTCCCTTATTCTCCTCGCTATTTATGCTTCCTCTGTTTTATTTTTCTCTGTTTTCTTCTCTCCTGCACTTTCTCTCATCTCTCATTCTCAATTTGCGTCTCCTCTCCTCCCGCTTTGCTCTTTGTCTTCCTTTTGCTTCGTTACATCTCTGCTATTTTTTCCCTCTTCTCGCACCTCGTCTTCATCACTCCTCCTCCTCCTCCTCCTCTTACATCATTCTTTCTCTAAACACCTCTCCCCTCTATCCTCCTTTTTTCCAATTTGCCATTCTCTTTTTCCCATGATTTAAATTCTGCGCATCATCTTTCTTACTTTCCTCTCTCGCTCTGCCCTACCCCTCCTTAACATACTTTATGTCTCTCTTCCCACCTCCCTTATTTTTCTCACTGCATCTCCACCACTTCTTCTCTTTTCATAGCTCCTTTCACTACTTTCTTCACCTCGTGCCTTCCCCTATTCTTCCCTCCCACTTCCCCTTGCATCCATTTCTCACCTTTTTCTCCCTTCATCCTCCCCACTCCCTACCTTCTAGTTTTATTTAGTCATCTTCTATCGGCATTTCTCTGCTCTCTCCTGAACTACCACTCTTATTTTGGCTTTTTACTTTCTAACCTTTTCCCTCTCTCCGTCTCACATTTTCTCCTATTTTCAATGCTTCCTTCTTGAGGCCATGTTCTCTACTTCTCACCCTTCTGTTTCTCATCTTCCCATCGTCACTTGTTTTTTTTTAGTCCATCCTCATCTCAATATCGCTTTCTGTTTTTGTCTTTATCCTCACATCTTCTACATCTCCTTACGTTCCCGTATTCTCTTCCCTTTCGCCTTTTCTNTTCCTTCCTTCCTTCCTTCCTTCCTTCCTTCCTTCCTTCCTTCCTCTTCATCTTGACTCTAACAAGAAACCCGTGCACGGCAAATATGAAAGAACTGTTGGTTACTGATTGTAAATATTTTTTTTAAAAATCCCAAATTACTCCCCAAAGTTTTAAAGCACAAAAGAACAAATAATTGCAGGGAATAAATAAATAATATTTTTTTTAATCTTCTGAACCCCAAAACCTGCCCGCAAGCTTGACAGGCATGTTGTCTCTTTAAAAGAAAATGCCAAAAATTACACAATTTCTAAAAGCAAGAAGCTCTAAAAGCAGAGGGAATAATAGGATTTTAAACTTGTCAGCAGTCCTCTTACCTTTTTTTTTTTTTTAAACCAGCGTTTGGTTCGGTTGGGCAACGTTACCATATCTAACCCTTAAAATTCTAATAGTTCATCAAAATTGCTTTATTCCACATGTCTGTTTAATCTAACAAGATTCTGCAAAAAGCAAAAAATTCTGCACTTCTTGGTGAAACTGAAAAGCCAGGAGTGGCTGAGCTGTAAGCAGAAGTCATGTCACAAAAATTATGTGACTTTTAGACTGAACTGCAGGCAGTGTTTACACATAACAGATAGAAGGCAAGCCTGAAAACTATTTAAAGTAGTTAAACATACATAGAATGTAGTCACCTTTTCCCCTCTCTTTCCAGCAGCTCTTGGACAATCATGTAGTCCCTTTAAAAAAATAATCTAAATCTTTAAGTTGGACAATTTTAGGTTTAAAATTGTGATGTTTTATCAGAATTTAAACCTTATTCTTCATTTAAAATGTGCCCAAAATAAACCATTAACCAGATCCTGCAAAAAGCAAACACAAGACATGTATAGACACAAATTAAAAATGTATGTTGGGAAGTAGCTATATTACACAGAGCCACCGTTTTCCTGCACAGAAGACATTTTTGAGCTCTCTCTACTTCTAGCTATAGTTGTGCTGTTTCCATAGAGGTGCAGAGCTTTACATTGCAGTAAAAAAAAGAACCCGCAGCCAGTAAAAATATGACAGGAACTGAAACCATCCAGCAGTTCAGAGGAATACAACTTAAATCTTCTCAAACAATTCATAAAGCACATTTCTAATTACTGATATCTTGTTCCTCTTCCTCCTTCCAGCGCTGAGAGATAACCGCATCCAGCTGCACCGCTCGACATCGACCGAGCTCTCCATCACCATCGCCGACGTGCAGCTGTCCGACGAGGGCGAGTACACCTGCTCCATCTTCACCATGCCGGTCCGCACCGCCCGAGCCACCGTCACCGTGCTAGGTGGGTCACGGGAACGCACGCACACGCCATACATATGCAGCCGCACACTGTGCACGCCGGGAGGAAAATCTGTCATCTCGCTGTTTCCAGGAACAGAGGTTGCAACTTTCCCAGACCTTAAAATACAACCCTGGCGTGTATCCAGCCGTCAAGCATATTTTTGTATTAACTCATGCAGAAAAAAAATCAGTTATGTGTGTCAATGTGGATTAAGTAGATTTTAAGTAAAAGAGGATATGTTGATAAAAAGGCAAATATAGAAAAGAAACCCTTTTTTTTTTTTTGCTCATTTTTCAATTTCAGTCGACTCCCTTCAGTGTAAGTGTAACCTTTCTGTCTCCCGTCTGTCCTTGGCAGAGGATTCCTCTGTGAGGCCTATCCTAAGGTCTCTCTTTTTTATTTTTCTGCTTCACGTAGGCTTTTCTGAAAATATTTCTTTGTTCTCGTGGAGGTCTCGCTGCTAATAGTGCAGGATGACATTCTCGCCTTCCTCGCGTGCGCGCTCATCCTTTGAGACTGATTGACATCTGTGCAAATCAGCTTGACTGCAGTCTATCTTAATTTCTCTCTTAAACTTGTAGTATTGTGACAGATTTAAACGGATGATTTGAAGCTCTCTGACACCGTTTCTTATTTTCCCTCCTCAGTTGTCATGTTGTTTATACGGGTTTTCACAAAGATGATTACTTTTTCTCCACCAGCCACGTTCAGACGGCACGCGCAACGTGTCGGTGCGTCGGATTATAGAATAAGTTAACTTGTCTAACTATGGAAAAGTGTCTTGAGTTCACCTTGATACACCGCTGTGGTACTGTGTTAGCCTGACCTACCCCGCAGAGTTTACCCTCTCTCGGAGCTAAATGAAGTTTGACCCTGTGGATGTCCATTGGATGTGTGACTTGCGAGGGAAAAGTTGCTTGCCGGCGTGAAGCAAAGTATCGGTGCTGCAGCAATTTAGTGCTGAGACTCCGGAAAGTTAGGGGACTTGTGAAAGACATATTTAAGAAGAATGTCTGCAAACAGAGACTCAGTAAATCTTTAAAGACTGAGAGAGGGTGACTTGTAGTCCACTTTGGATGAAGCTGCAAAAGCACTGAAACCCGTCATTACCCAGAATGCAATTGAGCTGCACGTTTCCAGTCCCCTGTTTTGCATGTCATCAGCCCGCTAACTGGCCTTTATCATCGCGGATCATTTCCATAAGTCTGGGCCAGTCGGGACCTCCTCCACCTTCTAATGGACTCAGTATTTGCATTATTATGACATTTAATTAGTTGTGGAGCTGCGATTTTGCACGTACAAAAAAGGAACAAAAGCCCACATTTGGAGGCTGGAAGAGCTGATGAAGCTGTAAGTCAGCAATCTTTCATTTCGCCGGCAGACTGGAGTTCAAGTCACGGACCATAATTACGGTTAAATTTTTTAACCTAAGTCTCATTCTGACTTTTGCCTTCACTTGCTGTTTTTCACTCTGTGATTGGTGAACTCTGGGCACCAAAACTACTTGGTGAGGTTCAGAAAAAGACCATGGTTTCAAATACAAACTGTCACTACATTTACAGCAGATTGGCAGAATAGCTTCTTCACTTTGGAGGAAAACTTCCAGTTTTACACATAAAGATCAGATTGTGCATCAAGCAGTACAGAATCTAACGTAGCACCACATGCAGATGTTATCAGCTTATTAAATGGCTGTTATAATCATAGATCTTCCTCACACATTTGGACCGGCAGGGAAATCCTCCACGTCTTAGGAGGCTCAGCAGGCATGTTATCATCCCATTTAGTGGAGCTCCAATATCACCCCCTTTAATGAATGTGGAGCCACAGTTTTGCATCTGCAAAGAGGAATAAAAGTCAACATTTGGACGTTGGAGGTGCTGGTGGAGCTGGAGGTCGTCTGCCTTTCAGTGCACCAGGAGACTTTAGTTTAAGTTCCGTCATAGACCATAATTATAGTTTCATTTTTTCACTAAAGTCTTGTTTTTGCTTTGCTTGTATTGCCTTCTTCCCTCTGTGTTTGCTCAGTAATTGGTTGGGTTAAGGCACCAATATCAACACATTATAGGACCGTTTTCCTTGCAGATCTTTCCCGCACATATGTGCCAGTAGGGAAATCCTCCACCATCTAGGAGGCTCAGCAGGCGTGTTATCACCCATTAAATGGACCTCCAATATCACCTCCTTTAATGAATATGGAGCCACCGTTTCATGGTTTGGGTCAAGCGCATGCTGTCAATGTGTTTGAGGATTTATTGGAGATGGAGCTGAATTTTTTGCACTTAAAAAGATGAACAGAAGTCCATATTTAGAGCTTGGAGGTGCTGGTGGAGCTGCAAATCGGCAGACTTCACACGGTAATTGGTTAGTTTTACAAAACTACTCAGTTATGGATAAAAAAGGGTCTTGGTTTGGATTCAAATGCATGCTGTGGCTCTGTTTACAACACGTTTTAAAGCTTTGTTTTGTATGTTTTCAGGGAGGCAGCTCTACCAGAGCTTTTACATCCACATATTCGCACAATCACGAGAGGCTGTCGACAAAATCAGGGTTACTTTATGTTTGTCAGTTGTCAGAATTGATGATAATGTGCTTGCTGAGACCTCTAGACGGTACTTACGAGGTCATATGTATGAGAATGCGCAAATTGGATGTTTCATTAGATTCTGTACTTGATGTAAATTCTCAACCTTATTTGTAAAACTGTAGTTTCCCTCCACAGTAAAGATGTTATTCAGCCAATCGACAGCACCCCAGAGGAATTAAAAAGCCTTCAAAATATTACACAAAACTATCCCTTTTAACAGCGCGGTGGACCAGGATGACAGAACCCTGTAAGCTTCCCTTTAATGCCTTCATCCGCTTTGATCCAGATCCTTGCTTACACTGTTAACCTTTGTGTCAGGTTATGACCTCATATAATTCTTGCGTTGAGATAAACCAGCTCCACTCATCTTCCCTGAGTTGGCTCTTATTACCTACGTGTGATGCTTCCCTGCACCCTGCAATAAATTGCGGTCACCCTATCAGAGGAGAGTAGGCCTGTTTATTGATTGGATATTGGGCTAATCGGCTTTGGTCCCCCCACAAACAGTCATTCGGGTATAGATTTTTATTAGTCGAGTTGTTATTGTTGCTCAGCGTCAGCTTATTCTGGCTGTATTACACGGTTTTACTTGAAGACGAGAACAAAGAGATGTGCTTGGCAATACTGTAATACATCAACTAATGGCCATGCAACCACAATGGAGACCTACTGTATACATGGAAAAGACAGCTGGTCTGATATTCCTCAGAGGCTATGGTGGGCAAATTATGTGGCCAACACTTTAGGGCATCCAATTCCACTTTTTAACTGGTGTGTAATGAAACTGAGTCATTGTTTGTGCCAGTCAGCAGAAATCTGCATTAAACATTATTAAAAAAGCCCCCAAAAAACAAGCTTTCATCACTTGTTATTGCATTGTCTTCTTATATGGACAAAACAAAAAGGGGGGGCGTTACTGTAAGTCATGATACTGAGGAGGCTTTAACAGCATTTGCCATTTCCTCCCCAAGCTTTTCTAATTCAATACATCATAATTTGCCAACAAATTCTTGGATGGAAACCCAAGCTGCAGAGGGTTTCTGCCTAATTGTCTTGGAAAATGCATTTAGTGGGAAGAAGAGATGCTAAAATTGAGATATTTGGGGTGGGGCGGTGTGGCTTATGTTTACACGGCTGTTCTGTAGCCGTAAGGCCAAAAGGGTCGCTCCCTGAATTTGGGATTATTCAATCAACGGCATCATTTTGTTGATATTTTTTTGGGGCGGCGCTGGAAAACACATTGAGACGAATGAGACGTTGTGGACAACAGCACAAGCAGTGCATGTTAAAATACTGTACGTCAAAGGTGAAACCGGGTCTACGTCAGAGGTTCAAATTGACATCAACATGAGCGTCGCATATTTCTTCCAATTTTGCAGTAATTGTGATTCAAGCATTTTTTATGCGCTGTAATTGACGGCTGTGACACTGTATTCTGCGTTCAATACATATTTCATGACCCCTGAGAGGGAGCCAGCGCATTAAAAATGTATGGTAAAATGTCTAAAACGCACTGACTCCTATGGGGAAATCTGGCAAAGATATCGAGTTTTGGCAGTGTTTATGTGTGTGTGTGTGTGTGTTTTACCCTTGTTTTGACATGTGCACGTTTTGACAGCTGCACACACGATCGCACAACTGCTGAGTGTGGTCAGTTTTTAAACGGCTGAGCGTAAAGATGTGTGGCAAGTGCGCTGCCTCGGCGGCTCCGTCCTGAGCTAAGCAGAGAATAATTTATAATGGCTTCATTCTCCTTTATTCTTCTTGTAGAGAAAAGGGTCTCGACAGGGCTTCTCCCGCCAATTCTATATGTGCAGTATTATTCCCTCATTAATATTCAATGCTACTTTGCTGCCAGAGAGCTTCCGCACACGGCGCACTACATCAAATAGTGCTACATTAAAAATTGACCACATTTTTTTTTTTTTTGATGTATACCTTGGTTGGTTCACAGTGCTTTTTATTGGTGCTTGCTTTTGTCCATCTACAGTGGCATCGACCATATAACAGGAATATCTTTCAATATCGGCAGCATTAACACCAGAACCATAAAAATGACTTCTTGTCAGTTTAGGTGAAAATCATTTTCCTTCATGCTTTGGTTCCTTATCTATCCACCTTTAACCTCTCATCCAACCCTTCCTGCTTCTCCTCTTTCTTCATCGTTCTCTCTCTCTCTCTCTCCTTCCTGCCTTAATGCACAAGACGGCAGTTTTGCGGTAGATGGCAAAGCGAATGTTCATTATTTCAAACGCAGAATGACAGTAAACTCCGCCAGCACTCGGGAAAGGAAAAAATGCCGCCCACAACGGCTCCAGATGGAGTATGGCAAGTTTAGAAAAATTTTTCCCTCCTTCTTGCCTGGTGAGGACAAAGTGAATGCTGAAATATCTGGCAGAGAGGATGTAGTAGATTCCTTTTCCTGTTTGTGTTGTTTTCGCTTCAAGTTAGAATAGTAATTAAGCAAGGGGGGGAGAAAAAAAAGTGTCTTATTTTAAGCGACTGCTGCCGGAATCTGGAAGAACACCTCTGGGAGAGGAAAGATGAAATTTTGGTTTGGCAGGTCTGGTGTTTCTCTTTGGCTTGAGGTTTTTCTGAACCTGACCTTTGGCTCGTGTCGTCCTTCTGTCCCTGTCAGTCATTCCTCTGAACCGTCGCCGTATTTCCCCTCGTCTAAAACCAATCAGCCTCACTGAGCCATTCTCGGCTTTTACATAATGAATTCTGGGAGTCGCATTTAATAATTTCTGCAAAATATAATTTACTTGACATTTTGAACTGACCCAAAGTACCGAGAATGAAGAGTCACACAATACGATTCAGCAGACTGACTTGAATTGTCGAAATGCCAAGGCTGTCAGAGGCAATGCAGAACCCACGCTGTCGATTTAAGACGTATAACTCATTATTATTAATATTATCACTGCATTAATTGCGTTTCTACAGTCGTCTCAGCAGACCGCCGTCGAGCCGTTTGGGGCTTCGCTGCGAATGTTGGAGCGCTTAATATGTGTGCCACGAGTGCTGTTGGAATGTTAAGTTAATGAAGGATTTCATCATTTTCTTTGGGGAATGTTTTTGTCTCCATATTCAGCCTCTGTGAGCTTCAGTCGTGTTTTGAAGTCTCGTGGCAGCATTTCAAATTTGTCACGAGGCTGAAATGCACTGCAGAGTCTGACCTTTCCCCGACACAAAGAAAAACACAGACATTAAGAGTCTCGTGTACGTTGGGATAAGACTATTTCTATTTATTTCTATTTCGTGCTATTTTGCAGCCACTCGAGGCTTTTTTTTTTGCGATAATTTTTAGATAGCACTAATAAATACGCGTGAAACAAGCAGACGTCTTGTTGAGCAGCAAAGGCATTAGTATGTACATCCATTCGACTCCATACGAGGATGGATAGGACTTCACGCTGATGGATTGAGTCCAGTGCCGGCTCTATAGAGAGCAGTTTCATTCTAAATACTGTTTTAAAATTCAGCGTTTCTGCTATCACTTACATTCATTTAGTCACAGCAGGCAGCTGATTGAGTTGAGTTATGGCGTCGGGCTACCTTGCATAAGAATGATTCCAGTTGCTGAATAGAGAAGTCTTGATTATTAGCCACTTTATTGCATTTGAATTTTCTTCTTCTTCTATTCAAAAGCCAAAGATATTCAGCTTACCAGCACGTACGATAAAATAAATAAATAAAGTGAATAAATCCTGACAGTGAGAAGCTGCAGGCTGAGACTGTTTTGGGTAAAAGGAGGAAGGGAACAGGGTGTAAACAGTGCTCCAGTGTTAAACGCAGATGCCCGGTCATCCAACCCAGCCTCCTCGCTAAGAGGTTTAACTGCGCTGTAACAACATTAAGTTACATCCGCCTTGCCTTCTGAGACTGAAACAGTCATTATCTGCGTGGCCTTAATTGGTCGCTTGTCAGCAAAACAGAGAAATATTCCAGCGCAGCCACGACAAACACTTAGAACACAGACTGTAGTTCTTCTGGAAGGTCATGTGAGTTGCTCTGCAGAACCAAGTCATCGCGAGCCCGCATCATTATTTTCCCTCTCAGCCGGTTTCCAGCGAGAGTTGACCAAATAAATTCAAGCTACTCTGTCGTATTGAGGTGCTGGCTCACATTCCACCGTTGATCTTTATTTTTCCCCCTGAATTCGATTCAGCGCAACGTTAGCAAACATATGCAGCACTTGTTAGAAGCTCAGCCATTGGCCTTGATTTTTTTTATTTTATCCATTTTCTGGCTACAAGGTGAGCCCTGCAGCATAAAAGTTTTCTCTCTCGGCATCTCGGCAAAACTCTCTAACTCTCTGTGTCTCTCCGTCTCTCTCTAGGTGTGCCCGGCAAACCTCAGATCTCGGGCTTTGAGAACGCAGTGCCAGAGGGGGACAAAGTCACCCTGACCTGCACCAGCACCGGCAGCAAACCCCCCGCCAGGCTGCGCTGGTACAGAGGAGAGCAGGAGCTGGAAGGTGAGGGTGTGTGTGGTTGCTTTTTGTGTTTGTGTGGGTCCAAATGTGTATTGTGAGGTCAGAAAATTTGCGTGTCAGTTTCATGTACTCTGGCCTGTAAGTCTTGTCGAGGGAGGATGTGGCCACGTGGAGGTGAGCATGTAAAGCAGCTGGAAGGACACTGTGCAGGAAGGATGTGGTTTTTGCTCGCGTAGGTGGAAGAATGGTCGTCTGTATGTACGTGGAATGCAATTGTGCACTGGTATATTCAATATTGTTGCACATATGCCTCATAAATAAGCTTTTGTGTGTGTCTCTCATCATGCTGTGTGCGTCCTTGCCACTTCGCCTGCTGTCTCTCTATGAGTCCTGAACCCTTTTCTGAGTATGTGTGTGCGCGCAAGTGCGACAACATGCTGCTGGCGCGTGTGTGTGCGAGTGCAGAAACCCGCTGCGAGTGTGTTTGTACCCTTTTCTCCCATCATTCCTTCGCGTCCCTGATTCCTGTAAAATTTATGCTGTACTATGCATGTATCTAGAAAACTGTGTTTGCTTTTATTATATTTGTGTGTGTGTGTCTGTGTGTGTGTGTGTGTGGAGTTTATTCGTGCAAGTTTCCTTTGGTGTCTGTTGAGCTGCAACATATCTGCAAACCCGCGGAGCGACACAACAGAGAGCGAGAGATAGCGTGGGTCGGATCTAGCCTGGGATAACGACAGAATCCAGCAATAAAAGGCAGGGCGGAGGAGAGGATGAAGGGATGAGGTTGAACAGAGAAGCAGAGATAGAGAGAGCTTTGCATGAGGTCAGGCTTGCCGGGCTTTTTGTTGCAGATAAACGGGAGAAATGAGCAGGAGGGGGGGAAGAGAAAGGGAGACGGCGCAGAGAACACAGAGAGGATGTCACGAGAAGACAAATTAACCGGCTTTCTTCTCGGAGATAAACAGAAAAATCAAGGAGACGATTGGCAGCGTCTGACTCGAACCAGTGGTATTGGCAGTGGTGGCGTTTCTCCAAGTTGAAACCGTTTGTCCCGTAAACCCCCCTCCGCTTCGTCAGTCAGAGGTTTTTCTGTTTTGCTCTACCAAGCAGGACAAACATGTTGAAGGTGTTGTTTCTGTCGCCCTTTTGCTCCTTCCACCATCTGCCCCGTGAGCTTGAAGCCCCGATGCTACCGGGGGAACAGCGCCCTCTGTCTGTCTGTCGGCTCCCCGGCAGACGTCCCGTCAAATCCTACTTAACATAAACTGCAGCGCTTAGAGTCTCCTTTGCAGCGGCCTTTTCTGCAGTAATTACACTAATATAATATGATGATATAATATGATAAAGATTTATCGATGTTTAAAAATGCTACACTCAGGCTTTGTAATGCAAAAACGCCCGTCTTGTGTCCTGATGCCTTGGCAGAGTTAGTGTTTGCTATAATTATGGATTGAAAGGAATCAAAAGAATGGACTAGAGCTACAAAGAGAAGGAGGAATGGGAGAGCTGCCCGCCTGAGGACAGATTATCTGGTCCTTTTGTTACAGCTGAACTAAAAACAGGAGCCTGAGAGAAAGGAGAGGAGATTGTTGCTTTTTAGAGCCACAGGATTTCTGTTTAAAGGGTCACTTCACCCAAAACACAAAAAGACGTGTTTTTGCATGTGATGTTCTGCAGCCAGACTGATGGTTTTTGCTATTATTCGCCCAGGTATCTGCACTTGAATACAATGGAGGTGAATGTAATTTTGTTTGCAGTGCTCGCAGCATTCAAAAGTTTTATTAAAAATTCAACAGGAACACGTCTCTCCAGAAAGTATGTTTGGGTTTCTCCGCAGGCCGCCGACCTCGCTGTG
This sequence comes from Stegastes partitus, assembly GCF_000690725.1. Classification (NCBI taxonomy): domain Eukaryota; kingdom Metazoa; phylum Chordata; class Actinopteri; family Pomacentridae; genus Stegastes; species Stegastes partitus. Next base: position 84,500 of record NW_007579854.1, read on the forward strand.
GAGTTTTCATCCGAACTACCTCATCTGAAGAAATAGTCTTATCCCAAGGCATTATATTTATATTGGACATATCCACGCCGCATGATTTACATCCACAGCGAGTTTAATGCCATTGCAGAGAGCAGCGTGCCCCTTACGTGGCGAGGTGGGAAGTAAAACTGTGGAGGTTGGAGAGTTTGATGGATGTGCAGCACATCAGCTCTGTCTCCCAAAACTTCCTATCGGCTACGACCGAAATGCATTCTCAATTATGTGTTGAGAGAAACAGATTTTCTGCCAGATTGCATTTCTTTATCATGAATATGTTTCAAATCACCATATCTTTTCCATTTATTTTACTGCTTCGCCGTTGCTCATTTTCAGCCGACCAATCATATAGATAGGGTGGCACTTGTCGCCGTGGTAACCCGGAAGATGGAGGAGAA
>NW_007579855.1:0-49812 GCF_000690725.1 Stegastes partitus
ACCTGTGTTCTCCCTCTTCAGTTCTTCATCCTGGTTTTCACTGGTGCTCATTCTGGCCTTCAATGCTGTGAACACATTTAAATCAGCTATTAAAAAGAACATTAATGCTGAGAATGTAAACGAGGGTTGATGCTCTCTGGTCGAACTACAAAACTCAAAATGGTTGAATAAGGTATTGCTAGGATACCATCAAAATTACATTTCAAAAAAAAGAAAAAAGGTTTCACATTTGCAGATTTTTCACTTTCACGATTGACAAGACAGCAAATATCTGCATTCATCTGCAGTTCACTGTCAGTCTGCCCTGTGTGGCCCTGTAATTAAATCAATTAATCAGCATTAATTAGTGTGTTATCATGCCTGTCACCTGCGTTCTCTTGCTCCAGCGCCGCCACCTTGCTCTGGCTGTATCTCAGCTCTACCTGTAGTTCGATGACCATGTCTCTCAGCTCTCTCAGCTCAGCCCAGATGTCAGTGGTGATGTTGGTCTGTCTGCTGCTGCTGTGACCACGAGCTGCTTTGACATCTTCTGTCTCAGACTGAACACCTTCCTTCCAGTTTTCTCTCTCACCTTGAGCCCATGTTCAGTACAGACAGAGCAGCAACGACAGAAAAACTGCAGCACCCCTCATTGTGAAATATCACCCGATGACAACTTCTCGCTCAGTCCCTCTCCTTTAGCGCACACAAGAGAGGTTGGGAGACTTGAACAGCTGTTCTCGATAACAAATGTAAAAATAATCCTTGAACATTGAACTGACTTTAAAGTAAACAAGAGGGAAATTGAAATTCTTTAGAAAAAAAATAAATATCAGCTTTGGAAATAGCTAAACTGCTATGAAACTGACTTTTTATTAACTGTGTGGGTTTGTTTCACAGACTTATTGAAACTAAACTATAAACTAAATTCAGTTCTAATGTGTATTAAGGAAACTCTTAAATGTCAGATTTACATAGTGCTGTATGGGGAAGATGGGGCCACGCAGACAAGAGAACTACAAGTCCCAGGATGCACTCTGTTCAGGAGGAACTCTCAAGACACCTTTATACTGAGGTAAAATCAAATTTAAAAATTAGACATTTTGTTGAAAGCCTTCAACAAGATAAAAAATTAGATACTTTTTTATTTTCCACATCGTAAAATCAGTTTTTATAGTATGCAACACTTTTTACTTTCTATAATGCTACACAATCTCATTTGCTCTACTCATTCCTTTACGCCTTCGTTAGTGCTCTTTCTGTGTCTTCACTCCACAGTGCAGCAGACAGCCTGGGCCCTGTGTGGGGGCTTCACATCTGGCATGACAACTCTGGACCCTCCCCAGACTGGTACCTCAAACAAGTGGAGGTGTCTGAGGTAAAGCTCATCAATTTAGTTTTTTTTTTCCTTTTTTCCCCAAAGATGTGGATTTCAATTCGATCCACAAGATGTTTTGTTTACCTGCTTTGAATTCAGGTGAACACAGAGCGTGTGAGGAGATGGCTGTTGGTCGCTCAGTGCTGGTTGGCTGTGAACAAAGGCGATGGCCGAGTGGAGAGGGAGCTACGTGTTTGCACTCAAGGAATAGGTTTTGCTAAGGTACAGCACTAATACAGTCATCCTCAAATTTATTCATACCCTTCCATTAAAGAAAATTCAAAATTCGCAAAAATCACTCAAATAACTTGAAACTGAAAAAAGTAATAATAAATAAAAATTTGCTAAATTACAATTTAGTGAAATAAGACATTGCTTTTGAATTGTGGTTGAAAAGAATAATTAAGAAAAAAAAAACTGTCCTGGACAAGTCATAGCACTTTACTGATGAGCAGTGGGCCAAAATCAAAATATCTGTTACCTGATTGCAGTGATTGGCTCAAAGAGTTGTTCAACAAAATATTAGTTTAGGGGTCCCCACATGCTTGTTTTTTTTTTTGTTTTTTTTTACAACAATAGTTCTGTTGAACCACTATTCATAGCAATGTCATGATTTTCATTATTTTTTTTATTTATTATTACTTTTGTCAATTTCAGCTTATTTTAGTGACAGCCATTTTTTTCCTTCTTTAATGGGAGGGTATGAATACATTTGAGGACGACTGTATACACATGAGAAACCATATACTAAAAGCACCTGTTTTAACATTTTATTCTGCTTCAATGCGTCTCCATCTATATTCGTGCAGATGTTGGGTCTCAAGCTATTGGAATACATGGCCGATTTCCACATCTGGATGTCTGTGTGCAGCTGCCCTTGCCCCAACTCCTTCACACACACCCAAAGACTTAGCGTGTGTCTGCTGCTGCTGTTGGGTTACGCATGTGTCAACACAGTAATCGTATCACAAACGGATGATCAGGTAGAGTCAGAAAACCTTCAGAGTTGAAGATTTGGTGCAGGAGAGCTATAAAGCTTAACAATAATAACAACAATACTACAACTTCTAATCCCTTGTTCACAGTTGCTGTTTGAGTTGGGCTTTATCGACATGTCAGCTGTTTCTGTAACAACGGGACTTTTAAGCGTGGCGGCTGTGTTGCCCGGAGCAACAGTGATAGCTTTCCTGTTTCGACTGCGAGGGGTCAAGCCGATGAGGTCACGAGTCCAACGCGCTAAGAGCAAAATGACTGAAAAAGACTGTTTTGAAGGTTAGTGCATTAGATGTCTTCTGTTTTATTATTCTAAATTTCTGTCATCTTTTTGCATTTTGTTGATTTCTTTTTTAAATCTCCTTGCAGATGCTCTGTCAGTAAATAAATCCCATCTCTCCTGGAGCAGCTTTCAGCAGTGGGACACCTACAGGAAGAAATCCCAGGTTACACCTTTGAGTGTTTTTCATCTTTTTCTGTGTTTTTGTTCTCACATCACTGTCTGACCCTTCTTTTTCCATTGTAGGACACAGACCTCCAGTCAGTGTTCACTACATCTCGAGGAAATACAGACACTGATAAAGAACCTGTTTTCCTGCCAGATGTGGCCATAAGAAAGGAGGATGACCTAACGTTTGAGAGCAGTGTGGGACCAGCCCTTCGAAAACTGTTGCTCTGGAGTAATGTCGATCAAGCAGCTCAGGAAAAAGAGTTTGAGCTTTTAACTAACAGGTTTAATGGAACCCAACAGGCCTGTTTGTCCAGTAGGAGACATGAAGGTCAAGAGGAGGTTCACCAGGAGGAAGAAACTCCTAGAAAATGTTCACCAGACTTAAGCTTTGAGGAAGGTTGCCATCACCAGACAGCGTGGCCTGGTCAACAGACAAAAAGACGATTACGACCAACATCCCAGTGGTGTCACTATCTGGCCTGGGCGCTGTGTCTGCTGTTGTGTCTCTCCTGCTTTGTGTTCTCCACAGTGCTGGGAATGAGGTAGTGGAAGTGTGATGCCACTGAATGGATGGTTGCAAAATTCTGAGTTTCTCTAATATGTATTTGGTGCTGTGTCAGTGTAACATTGTGCATGTGTCAGTGTCACACTGTAACTGTGTCTGTGTGTGTTCTCATGGCTCAGATTCAGCAGCACCAAGGCTCTGCTGTGGATACATTCTCTTTTCTTCTCCCTGATGTCTTGCATCTTCCTCATCCAGCCAGCTGTGGTAATTCAATGGCTTTTCTCAACTAACAAATAAAAACCGGTGAAAACCTTAGCCCTTAATTACTAGCTTATTATTCTTCTTTTCCAGATACTTAGCGTGGCTGTGACTGTGTCCTGTTGGTACCAGCAAAGATCAGACTTTCATAGTTTTGTTAGTCTTGAGATTTTAAAAATGTGGAGCCACAATAATCAACCAGAAGAGACGTTCACGTCATCTGCTTTCCCCCAGATGAGATGCCTTGAAAAGGTGAAACCCAGACTCTGTTACAGTTAAAACTCTTCTGTTCTTTTCTACCCAAATTCAACTGTTTCTGATTGACAGCTGCTTGGAGCTCGTCGGCGAGCTCGGTTCCTGCGTCTTGTGCGCCCGCCTACACCGGCAGAGTTGAGGAAAACTCGTGGGAAGAAAAGAAGAAACGCTCTGATCTATGAAACACTGAGGTGTGAGGCTTTGTACCGATATGTGTGCACTTGTTTGTATATGATTTAAAGCTGTACAAGTAATTCACTCTTTTCTTTGTCACACAGGGATTTGTCTCTCTGTGTCCCTATGTTTATCCTGATGATGTGTATCATCTATGGCAGCTCAGTCAGTGACCACTACCACCTCAATAGAGCTGTTAGGAGACTCTTTATAGGGTAACAATTGCAGAAGCATATCTGTCTTTGTCATTGTCACTCACCTGTAGCACATGAAAAAATCTCATGTTGACTTTCATCAGGAATCAAGACAATGCTTTTAGAGCCATACAAACGCATGAGGACTGGTGGAAGTGGACACAGACAAGTCTGCTTGATTTACTGTACAAGAACGCATCATTTAAAACTGAGGTAAGCTCTGGCTTAAAGCTCTGAAGGGAAGTCAATTTAATGTAAAGCATATCAGTGAAAAATAGATCTGACCCCACCCTGTCAAGAATTGTGTCTTAAACATGGACATAAGCCTTTTGGAGTCCTTAAAATTTACCTTTTGGGAGGAAATCCTAATTATGTTTCAATATAAAGACAAACTAAATCTTTTATTTATTTTTTAAAATGTTGTTCGGCAGTCATATATTGTGATTGGAGAGCCAATGCTGAAGAAGATGATGTCCGACACATTTCAGAACCAGGTGAGTAGCAAAAAATGCATTTAGGTTTAATATTCCACCACTTATTTAACCTTTGCTCACTCATTTTAATACAGATATCTTCATAACGGTTATAGTAAAAATTCTTGAATTACTAAAAACTGTATTCAGATTTTGCAAACAGATTTTTCATACAAACTAATGAATGTAGTATTTTATTATTCTGTTGTTTGTGAAATAACCGCAAATTACACTTACATAAAATACATCTTTGTTGAATAATCTGCTGAATTTTGCCCTAATTGCATGCAAATAATCAACGTCTAATAATCACATGGCTCTCAGGACGTCATTACGCTGCTGTATTTTGTACTATATCCCCCCTGCAGAGAGTGCTGTTTCACAAAGATGAGCCACACACAGATATTCACTCATTTTTTATTAGGTGCATCCAGTGTAATGCACAACACAAGAGTATGGCAGCAAGTCCTACTTTTATACATTCAGTTTTTGTTTTAGAGAGCCGTGCAATCATTTTAGCCTTTCCTCACTGATATAAATAGGATGGACAAAATAGCAGAAACACCTGTTGTAATGCCATATAGTTCAACAGCACCACCATCCACAACCCTCCAAAAAGATCACAAAGTTAAATCATCTTCTCTTGAAAACAGCTCCATCAAAGCTGAACATCATAACCTTCATGATTTACTGCAGGAGTGTTGCATTATGCTGCATTGTTCCTGTGAAAAATGTCAGTGTAGCTCAAGGTTTAGAATTTATCACACTGAGAGATGAAGAACAACTTTGTACGATGCAGTTGTCACAAACACGCATATGCAAAGAATATACTGTGAATATTATTGTGTGTTTTTCCAAATATTGTGACTAATTGTGTGTTGAAGCTTTGGCAGTATTGTTTCTTGAAACTTTTATTCCAGTAAAGCCCTTTGAAATGAATTGAAATTGAATTCTTGGAGCTACCATAATGCCACAGTTTAATGTTAATTCCTGGGTTTTTTTTTCTATATTTAACCTGACTGCATATATTCTGACTGTCTGTATGCTGTGTTGCTTATTCTTGTTGGGGTGCAGAGTATGCTCTTAACACACACTCAAATCTCCCAGGTTTCCATGGCAACACTGCCAAGGACATGTGGTCCCCTGGGTTGCCACGCAGGACCGAGCGCTACAGTTGGCTTAGGCCGCACAAAGTGAGAAGTACACAGTAACACACATGGTGGAAACAATTGTTATCCAAGTGAAGATCACAGCTGAAATACTTTCTCCGTGTGATCAACTCTGAATTCATCACCACAATCAATTCGTTCTGCTCCTCTACAGATCTGACGCTGCATCCAAACTGAAGCTTCTGCGTTCAGGTGGCTGGCTGGGTGGACAGACGGTGGCCCTGAAGGTTCACTTCACCTTGTACAGCCCCGCGCCAAACTTGTTCACCAGTGTCACTCTGCTCGCCGAGCAGAGCCCCACCGGTGTCCTGCTGCCTTCTGCCAAAGTCCAGTCAGTCAGGGTTTATCACACTCCTGCTGTGTGGGGCTACATTGTTATGGTCTGCCAGGTATAATGCTTTTATCTCTATCAGGTTTTTAACACCATCATAAAGCTGAGAAAGCAACACACACACTGAAGTTTACGACACACATACTAACAAACACACGAACACTTGCTCATAATTCAATGTTAAGGTTTATTGACACTTTCCCTTCCTCGCTACCAGCTCCTCTTCCTCCTCTTGTCTCTACTACAACTCTATCTTCAAACGTCCAGTTTAGCACAGCAAGGGCTGCTGGAATACTTGAGGAAACCTTGCAACTTGGTGGAAGTAAGTCAACTAGAAGCAAAAACAATCATTCCAACATTAGAATTCCAACCAAAATGAAAAGACACAGCTTGAACATACAGTAGCTACATGCACGCGTCCACAGCCGCACACACACTCGGCACACCAATGCAAACAGGATCACAATGACCTCGCTGAAAGGGTAAAACAACCTGTAGCTGTTAAACTAACATGTCTGTCGAGAAAAGCACACAGGAAAAATATGTGAAGGTCAAAGCTGTGTTTGAAATGTACCTGATTATGCTTCACTGGTGCAGAATTCTACCTCACCTGCTCTCTCTTTTGCAGGTCAGTCTGCTGACAGTGACAATAGTGTATTATGTGTATCACATCTATCGCTCTGTTATTATCATGGAAGTCGTGGAGTCGCTGCAGAGACGCAGCTACAGAGGACATGTTGATGTCAGCCTGCTGGCTACCTGGGAACAAGTGAGGGACAAACAAATGAATGCGGAGGGAGCGAAAACACGTTGTTAATGTGGAGAAAATGCTTGTTCTGCTTAGTTTATTACAACACCTTCCCCTGGCAAATAAAAAAACAGATCTTTACCTCTAGGATTAGGAGCAGATTACTGACATGGTATTAATAAAACTATATATTTAAGATTACATTGCAGTTCTGTGCATTTTAAAGGCTGTTTATCAGTGATGCTGTTTTTGATTACTAATAGGGATAAAAATGTGTGTTGTCTCTACAGTCTGTTCGTACTCTGCGGGGCATTGTGGTTTTCCTCCTGACTGTGAAGTGTGTGACTGTGCTGAGGGTGAACAGGACCTTGGCTGTCTCTGCTACACTGTTTGCCCACTCACTCTCCAGCCTCTTATGGCCAGCGGTAAACACGTTACACAGCAATAGCACTAGTTAGGAAAGGTCCTCGCTCCAAGCAGCACAATACTGTCGCTGCTTGATTTTGAATAGCATTGTTAAGACCTGAGGACTTATAAAAGTGCAGGAACTATAGAGGTCTTTTGTGTGCACTTTGGAGATGCTATCCTCCCATGATATTATTTTTCTTGATTTTCTGTCTTTCTAACACCCGTTTGTGCAGTTATTTCCTACCAGAATATCAGAGTTATGACTCTAAAGTAGAGATTTGGTTTAGAAACAAAAAATGCTCAGACAGACACTAGAAATCTGCACTTTCTCCTCTGTTAGATTTCAGGTCTGATACTACTGGCAGCGCTGTCCTGTGTGGGCAATCTGCTCTACATACAAAACTCCTGGGCCTTCAGCTCTGTTCCCCGATCATTTTGGACTCTGCTCCGTCAGCATCGAGGCCTCGGAGCCGGCAGGGGATTCCTCCTCTCTGGGCATGATTTGTTTTACTATGGAGTCCTGTGTCTGACCTCTACAGTGGTGTGGACAGCAATGGTACATATATATTTTACAACTGTCATTTTTTTTCTTTGACAATAAGAATGGATAAGAAACTGGCTGATTTATGCATATATTAAAGGAACAGTGAGTACCATTTAGGGGTCTGTTAGCAGAAATAGAATATAGTGTTCCTAATTGTGTTTTTGTTCGTGTATAATCACTTGTAACCACGAATCACTGTGTTTTAATTTACTCAGAATGAGCCATTCAACTCTACAGAGGAAGCAGATTATCTTTTACAGAGCTTGACTGTGCTGCAATGTTTCTACAGTAGCCCAGAATGGACAAACTAAACAGTGGTTCTAACAAAGGTCTTTCAAAGAGAGTTTTTTGGTTGAAGTGGTAACCATCATAGGTTCTCCTATACATCTGGATTTCCTGCTAGATGCCACTGTATCCTATAGTCTGGTCCTTTCAGTCAGTCATTGTTGTGCTCTAACAGAACTGTGGCTGTCTTATAGATGATCAGTGTGGTGTCCTCATTGGTCAAACCTGCCAAAAGACGTCCAAACAGGAGGAAAGTCTTCACCATAGCAGAACTGGCCAGCTACATCAGACAGAGGGTCTCTGAGCTCACTGGGAAGCATAGACAAGCATCGACTAGTAACCATGAGGACGAGAGGGTAAGAAAAAAGCTGCTTTGTCCTTTAAACAGCAGAATGTCAGTGTTTATCATTTTTTTAAACTATATATACTGAGTATATCATTGTGAGACTGTCTTGCTGTAAACAACCAAGACTGCTGTCATGGTTACTAACTCTTTTTGTGCCTCCAAAAATGTTCCAACTGCACAACTTACACTAGTTTCCCCTTTTCAGACATATTACCTTGAGGAGTTTGAAAGCTTAGTGGATGAGCTGTTGTTCAGACTCAACGCTCTCTCCAGCAGCCTGCACCACACTCTGCCCCCCAAAGCCCATCGCTTCGGAGAGGAGGACAGTCCTGTCATCTCACCCATATCTGAGCCCTCTGACATGGACACACAGGTGATCCAGCTTCAAATCAAACACACTTGCAGTACAAACCAATGTATATATAAATATTATAAAACCAATGTAAAACCAATGCTGGATGGTTTTGTTAGGACTCTGTGAGGTCACAGATGATGGTGAATGATGCCACTGAGATTGGTGACCACTCTGCATCAAATCTGGGAGAAAATCAACCTTCATCTAACCTGTTCAGGTAAAAGAATTAAATTAGTAACACATGCATATTTATAAGCATATATTAAGATATAATACATTAATAAATGTGAATTCCTTCTCTACCAGGTCCCAGGTTGACCTGAACATCCTACAGGTCCGACAGCAGAGAGGCCAAATGGGACACAATCCCTCGTTGGACATTGTTGTGGCATCTGATGATAAATTAAAGGGTGAATGCTGCCTGGGTCGCCCAGAGCCAGCATCACTTGAAAGACTTTTGACAGGAGATGTTCTAGAGAAGCAAGCTGACAAGTGGAGTAAAACAAACGACTGGTTAAGTAAAACTCAGGCCACCCATACAGAGGTGGTGGTGGAGGTTCTGGTCCATGAAGAGCCTGGGAGAATAGAGCCAGATACACACTAGAGTCCTTACAGGGATAAGAATTCTGGCCAGGAGATGTTCTGCTCTGTAAAAATGTATAGACCAGCAGAGTATTCTTTGGAACCAGTGTCTTATTTTCTTTTTTGTTTGACAGGTTGTGTGTAAAAGTCATTAAGATTCCCTTTTGGTCTTTCATTAAGCCCAGAAAAACAAATAAAACGGCTTGGATGCAACTCTACACTAATTGCTTCCTCTAAAATATGCAGATCAATCAAGTCCCCAGCTCTCTCTCTCCACCCACTCCTCTACCACTGGATGCAGGTCAAGCACACCAGCTCACCTACAACTCTGCTCAAACACTGTCAAACTACATTACGCTACACAATGGCAAGTTATAAAATTAGAGTAATTCAGACAGTGTTTTTGAGACTGTTATCAGGAGCCTGCATTTTCAGAAAGGAAATGCTCAGCAGTGGTGCTGACTGCTTATTTTGAACATGATATGTCATCAAGCACATAAAAAAAACACTGTATGGACATGTTAACATGGTAAAAAAAAAAAAAAAAAAAAGAGAAAGAAAAGAAGAAGAAGCTGTTTCTGGTTTTGTTTCTTAAATTAACCAGAGTAGCTATTTAATTATTTTTTTTAATGTGTTTTTTCAGTTAATACAGGAAATAAAATGTGCAGTTATTATTTTTATTCCAAGCAATCAAAAATGCATTTTAATCGTAGCTGCATTCATTCTTCAAAGTGGGATCTTTTGTATTTATTTTGCACAGCATTTTTTTAGTCACTAAGTTAATACTGCAGCCTACTGTGTAGCCTTTTTTAAACATGTAATATCTTCTGAGGTGTTGTGGTGAACATAGGAAGCTGCACCTCTTCAAAGGAATCTAAAAATATGCCCTCAAGGTATTGGTTTTTAATAGGCGTGATTAGATACTGTGATCATGAGGGCACAAAGACTGAATTATGATGAATATTCATAGTGAGCAGAGTTATATGAGCTGCAGATGTGTGCACTGACATTAATACGTAAACTATTAGTGAAAAAAGTTTGCATGCTCAGTACAGTTTCTTTATACCTCTGTCCCACACACTATCATAGCTCTGAGTGCGACCAGGAAACAACCTCCAGCGTCCAATAGCGTCGCTCAACGTTCCAGCCTCAGGAATTAAGTGGCGGCTTGTGATTGGACGACGGCGGATGATGGGAGCCAATCAGAACGTGGCAAGTCAGACAAGTTCCAGACGGAGGAGGCGGCGTGCGTGATTTCTGAAGTGTTAGTTTATATGAAACCACCAAGCCGAGGCTTTGCACCTCCACACAGCAGTATTGATCCGGGACAGCGGGTCTGTGCAGCCGACGCCGTGCTTTGATGACATTCATCAGCGTTATTAGCCAGAGTTAATTAGCCGGCTACTTCGGAGCAGCACGTCGTTGACGCGGGGGCCGCATCATCTGTGGACAATGAGGAAGGTTGCTCTGCTGCTAATTGTGCTGCTCGGCGTTGCACATTTTGCGACTGTCAGCAGGTGTGAAGATGGTGAGTGAGTTATTTTTTTTTAACAGCTTTACTACAACCGAGCTGGTGGTCGAAGTGAAGCTGTGGCGTAGCTGGTGTGTGTTTCCTGTAAGTTATTGTTATGCAAACTAGCTAGCTAAGACACTGTACATACTTTGTTAGCAAGCTAGCCAGCAATCCACACACACACTAGCAGTTGAGTTGCTCCTGGGTGTTAACAATTACTTTACGCACAGTGATAATATTATTTCAGGCAGTCCTGTTTCTGTTGTACATCGCCGGTATGCAGCATAGTGACAGTACAGATTACATGAGATGATTAGATTGTACTTTATTCATCACCACAGATGGGGAAAGTCACTTGTTGCAGCAGTACAGATGTATGAAAAGAGCACAAACATACCAACACGTTAACCTAAGGAAAAAAAATATGTTCAAACAAAAAAAAGCATAACTAGGAAGAGCATTGCACATATAACATATTGCACATGAGAAATGGGTAAAAATGTGATAGAGAAAAATGGATCTAATATTCTATAGTATGTATGTAAGGATGCAATATTGAAGGAGACCTACAGCATGTTGTAGATTCTGACAGCAGTTGGGATGAAGCGCTCCTCCTTACACTGTGGGTGTATCAGTGTGCTGCTGAAGGAGCTGCTCAGAGACCCCACAGTGCCATGCAGGGGGTGAGAGGTGTTGTCCACGATGGATGTCAGCTTGGCTAACATCCTCCTCTCACCCAACCCCCTCTATGGAGTCCAGTGGATGGTCCAGAACAGAGCTGGCTCTCCTGATGACCTCTTCCTGTCCCTCTCTGTGCTGCCTCCAGCTGAATACACTCCCATTTCTTGCTGCACGCCAGGTCCATACCTGCCTCGAAAAGTCTGAGGAGTCAAACAAGCAGCATTCTGGTGGCACTAACACATTGCCCTGGCTTTAGCACAAAATTAATGTGGCATTTTTTTTTCTCTTGTTTGCTGTCAGATGTTGCAGAAGACAAGGAGGAAGGTGATGATGAGGACAGTGATGACGAGGAGGAGGAAGATGATGATGACGACACAGAAGTGAAAGAAGAGAACGGGGTGCTGGTTCTTAACGACAAGAACTTTGACACCTTCATGGAGGGCAAAGACACAGTTCTCATTGAGTTCTATGCCCCATGGTAAGTTTTTACTATGTTGTAATTTTCATAAGCCTGCCATCAGAATGACCTGTTACTTCAAGTCTAGGGCAGGAACTGACAGTTGTTTTCACTGTTGCATAATCTGTTTATTTATTCTTGAGTAATAGATTGTTTGGTATTTAAATTGGTCAAAAAAGGCAATTGGTGTTTCCCAAAGCTCAGCGTGAAGTCTGCAAATGTCTTGTGTTATCTGCCACCCAAAAATATTCAGTTTACTGTCATAGAGAAGAAAAGAAACCAGAATATAGTAAAGTTTACGATGCTAGAATTAGAAAATTACACCTTGATTATCAAGATATTTCTTGTTAATATAGTAACTAAAAAAAACAAGATTAATTAATGCATCTAGAATATATCTTTATTGTCATTGTAACATGTACAACAACTACTCTACTCATTTCAAAATTGAAAGTAGCACAGGAGCAGAAAAAAATATTTCTGTTGAAACTTTAATATCTAAGCCATTTCCTATGTAAATTTTTCAGCATGACTCTGTCTTTTCACATCCTGGTAAACGTTTTAATACAGCTGTGTCCTTTGTATATTATTTTAGGTGTGGCCATTGCAAACAGTTTGCCCCAGAGTATGAAAAAATCGCTGAGACTCTGAAGGGGAATGACCCTCCTATACCTGTGGCCAAAGTGGATGCAACAGTAGCCAGTGTGGTGGCCGGCAGGTTCGAAGTGTCGGGGTACCCCACCATCAAGATCCTAAAAAATGGGCAGCCTGTGGAGTATGACGGAGATAGAACCGAGAAGGGTGGGAACAGTTTGTTCAGTTTAAACATCTTCACAACATTTCAACACAGCTACACTTTAAAAAATAAATAAGTATTAATGTAGTGAATGTCTGTGTGTTGCAGCCATCGTGGAGCGGGTGAAAGAGGTGGCTCAGCCGGATTGGAAACCTCCTCCTGAGGCGACGCTGGTGCTGACAAAGGACAACTTTGATGACACTGTAAATAATGCAGACATCATCCTGGTGGAGTTCTACGCTCCTTGGTGAGTTCATGAAATACAGATTAGTTGTCAAAAGCAGTGTGGAAATCACCCAATAAAACTTTCATCATTATCCATCTTTAACTGACCTCCAGGTGCGGACACTGTAAGCGTTTGGCTCCGGAGTACGAGAAGGCAGCCAAGGAGTTGAGCCAGCGCACTCCTCCCATCCCTCTGGCCAAGGTGGACGCCACAGAGGAGGGTGAGATTGCCACGCGTTTTGGAGTCACTGGCTATCCCACCCTCAAGATCTTCAGGAAGGGCAAGGTGTTTGACTACAACGGACCCAGGGAGAAGTTCGGTAGGTCACTGACCGCGTCGTGTCTGTCCTTGCTGTTTTCTGTGCATGTTGAGCTTTGCATGCATGCAGACCTGTGTGCATATTCCAGCTTCGTTAATCATGCATCACAGCTGATCCATCTTTTTCTCTTTTCCCACAGGCATTGTTGACTACATGGGCGAGCAGGCAGGGCCTCCATCCAAACAGGTTCAGGCAGGAAAACAGATTCAGGAGCTCATCAAGGACGGTGATGATGCTGTCATTGTCGGTGTGTTCTCTGGCGAACAGGATGCAGCTTATGAGATCTACATTGAAGCCTGTAAGTGGTTCCACTATGATAAGTCACTTTTTTTTTTCCTGTTTCCCTTTTTTTTTTTTTTTTCCTTCTCTTTTCTGGTGACTGCATGTTTTGCAATTCAAGATCAGAGATATGTTGTGTCATCACCAGTATAATTCTGAGACCATTTTCCAAAACGTAGCATTTAGTTAATTTTAAGGAACATAGACTCTTTCTCACTCTTCAAATGGACATGTGGGTATTGTTCTCACTGATATTTGTCTGGCAGGTAATGCACTGAGGGAAGACTTCACCTTCCGTCACGCCTTCAGCGCTGAAGTGTCCAAGCTGCTCAAAGCTTCTCCTGGTCAGATTGTCATTGTTCAACCCGAGAAGTTCCGCTCCAAGTATGAGCCATCGTCACACACGCTCGAAGTCAAGGTGCCGTCTTTTATTTCCATTTTCAACATTGCTCATCTGTTTTGGTATTTGTTACTTTAAATGTTTTTAATAGTTTGGGTTTAAATTTGGTTTTACTAGATATGAAACTGTGCAGAATCCCAAACGACTGTGCTTTCTTTCAGTTTGAGTTTTGGTGTACAAATAAATTTGCAATATGCATGCTTCACTGAGCAACAGCCATTTTCAGTTTTAAATGCTATATTTGCTAACCCCCTAAAATCAGCAGATTCTGACACAGGTGGAGAAATTCACATTTGAACTCAAGATATGTTCATTAATTTGTCATGCAGGACTCGACGACGGTGTCAGAAGTGCAGGAGTTCTTCAAAAAACATATGATTCCTCTGGTGGGACACAGAAAACCAAGCAATGATGGGAAACGTTACGCCAAGAGACCCCTGGTGGTTGTGTATTATGGAGTTGACTTCAGCTTTGACTACAGGAAAAGTGAGTTATTACGTCAGACCTGGGACCTTGTTAAACACCTCGTGACCTGAATGTTGCTTTTATTTTTATTTTAAAAATCAGCTTTTGCTAATTCATTATTTGGAATTTTGTCCTAATTTTATTCCTGTGGCCAAGCTTTTAGTGGAAAACTTTTTATTTTATTTTTTCAAAATCTCTTCTAAACATCTCATCTATTTACAGCAGCCATTACATCGTGCAGTTATCACCTGTGGAGGATTTGTTGTGCTATAACATGTCTTGTCGTCTTTTTAGCTACGCAGTTCTGGAGGTCCAAGGTGCTCGAGGTGGCCAAAGACTTCCCTGAGTACACATTTGCCATCGCTGATGAGGAGGATTACGCGGAGGAGCTGAAGAGCCTGGGTCTGAGCGAGAGTGGAGAGGAAGTGAACGTGGGAATCATGGCAGATGGAGGCAAGAAGTTTGCCATGGAGCCCGAGGAGTTTGACTCTGATGTGCTGAGTGACTTTGTTAAAGCCTTTAAGAAAGGTGAGTAGTGTCTTATGGCATGATGTGACCTTTGAGTTTTCTTGTAAACAAGTCAATAATTAGGTAGTTTGCAGTGACTTGCACTTTTCTTACTTAATTTCTTTTTATGTCATTTACAGGAAAGCTGAAACCCATCATCAAGTCTCAGCCAGTTCCAAAGAACAACAAAGGACCAGTGAAGGTTGTGGTAGGAAAAACCTTCGACGATATTGTCATGGACACCCAGAAGGATGTCCTGATCGAGTTTTACGCTCCCTGGTGTGGCCACTGTAAGAAGCTGGAGCCCGATTATGTGGCTCTGGGCAAGAAGTACAAGGGTGAGAAAAACCTGGTGATCGCCAAGATGGACGCCACAGCCAACGACGTTCCAAACGAGAGCTACAAAGTGGAAGGCTTCCCCACAATATACTTTGCCCCAAGCAACAGCAAGCAGAGCCCCATCAAATTTGAAGGTGGAGACAGAACAGTAGAAGGGTTTAGCAAGTTCTTGGAACAGCACGCCACAAAGCTATCACAGAAGAGAGATGAACTTTGAAACTTTCTCTCCCTAAAAAAAAAAAAAGTAGCTAAGAACTCTTACCGTGCTGTCCAGGCAGAGTCCCAGAGGACGCTGAGGAGGCCTCTGGGAAAGTGAAGGGAACGCAGTGGATTATAAACGGTGTTACTGAGTTGCTGTGATGATTTCAAGGTTCGATCATCATTGTAGTTTCTGTTCATTCCAAGAGATTCCGCTTTCTTCTGTTTGTAAAAGCATGTAAGCACTGTTTAAGATGTAAGTCTTTTTAAATAAAACTAAAAATGATGGCAGCCTTGTGGCCCAGCACTCAAACGTGACTCTTTGTCTTGATAAATCGATACAAGTCATGCTGGAAGATGATTTGCAAATATAAGAGCCGTCACTGCAGACAGTTCATAAAACAACAGGTTTTTTTAATCGTATTTAAGAACAATTTAAACATTAGTAATACAAATGGCTACATTCTGATACAGGCTTTGAAAAACAGTGATTTCCCAATCTGGTGCATCATCCACAGCCGATTAAATTAATCAAGTAATCACCAAACATGTTATTAAACTGACACGTATAGAACCACTTGGCAAAAGACGGATGCACCTGTAGCAGCATCTGTGACATGACACGGGATAAAAGGTCTTCAACTCATGACATACAATCAGCGCCATAACATCTGACAGACCTGGCTGGGTAATACTTAAAGAAAGTGCATCATAGACTGAAACTCACTGCATCTTGACATGCTGTAGGAACATATGAACAGGACATCTGATTGCATGTGTTGCTCAAAACAGTGAACAGAGCTTTAAAAGTCTGATTACATGTGAAGACAGTCCTTGAGCTGAGAGATGGATCTTGCGCAAAAGCTCTTTCACATGAAGGCACTTAAAGATACTGGCACTGAAGGATCTGGTTCTTGAGATGTGGTTGAAAGGCAGAGGACCATTAGGAAAACTCCTGCGTGAACCGCAAGTGGAAGTCTCGGATCTTCTGCAGCACCACCTTCAGCTTCTCTGTTGGAGGCAAGATTGTCATCCTGGAAGGAGGAGGATGAGTTTGAGGTTAATGGAACGATACTGACGCTTAACACTCGTGTTTTGAAGGTTTATTCTGTTCATAACCTCAAAAATTAAAAAAAACAAAACCCCACATTAGATACTATCAGGATTTGTGCAACACAGTCACTTGTTACCTCAACACAGTTTAAAAATCCTCATCAGATTGAAGTAGCTAAAACTTTTTGAACTTCAAAAGTGAACAGTAGGAGGCAGTAAGACCACAAGCTTCGCCGCACTAACCTGAAGTGGAAGGTTCCCTCTCTCTGGCCGAAGCCACTCCCTGGTACCAGGCAGATTCCCTCCTCCTCCAGCAGCCTCATGCAGTAGTACATGTCAGGGACTTGACCTTGCTCCTGCACACACACACACACACATTTGTATACATTTGCCTACACAAATTAGGAGATCAGAGGATGCAGGGTGTGTGTAGAGCAGACCTTGGCTTTGTCGATGGCCTTCTGAGGCAGAGTGATGCGGGGGAAAGTGTACATGGCTCCCTGGACCGGGTTGCAGGTGATGCCTGGTACCGTGTTGAAGATCTCCTCCGTCAGCTTGGCCTTTTCTGCCAAAGCTGCTAACACCGCCGTCCGCTCCTGAAGGAGAAACGGTAAAAACTGTCAGGGGTGAATAATCAGGTGAGTCACACAAACGACAATACCAGCTGGGTTTGGGCGTCCCAGTTTATTTAGTGGATAATCTCACATAGCTGAGCCTAGCTTGCACTGAAGAATGGTCTGACTGCATCTCTTGGGAACAAGATTAAGCTTCTTTGTATTTCTTAAACCAATCAGCAGTGTTAAGCCCAGAATACAGTGATGGAAACGTTTCCATGCACTGTCATTAATATTGCTAATTCACTGAAAGAACCAAAGCAGGCCCGGTTTATTACATGATCACAGTCTTCTTTGAAACGTTTTCAGTGGGAGGCTGCTACTCGGAGGTTGTGGTCGCCTTTTCCTGTAATGAAGGGGGTTTTAAAAACCCCACCATGCAGACAGCGGAAGGGGTGGAGACAAGTTTAATAAAAACGCTTGGTGGAAATGGCAGACTTACACCCAAAGTCTACTTTTGATGGGTCCGACTGGGTGCTGACAGTAAAGATAATCAAAGTAAGTTAAACATTTTCAAGTTAACAACCTGACAGTTAACAGAGTGCAACAAAGTTATACATTAATAATAAAGTGTCATCACATCTCTGTGTACTGTAACCTTTCATCATCACTATAAATATGCACATCCATCTTACAGTTTGGTTTTACATCCTGCAGTGGTTTTTCATTAACAGTGACGCACCAAATACTGGAGAAGTGAAACGACAAGCATGAGCAGGTGTTGGATACCAATAGTGAGGTATTGTGTGGTTCTCTCCTCCACTTTTTCAAAAGCTGCATTTCAAGAAACCTTTCAGATCTGACAGGCATTCTTGTACTTGGTCTGGATGTTGCCCTTGGCACTGAACCCAGCATTTGTTGCAGCCTGTGCTTCACCTCCACTGAACCCTGAGCAGTATGCTTTCTATGTCCTCATTTCAGTGCAAGAGCCCGCCCTCTAAAGGCTGAACAGAGTACTACATTTACAGTAGTCCTCAAATGTATTCATACCCTCCATTAAAGAAAAGGCAAAATTCACAACAGTCACTCAAACAACTAAAAATTGAAAAAAGTAATAATAAATAAAAATTTGCTAGATTATTATTTAGTGAAATAAGACATTCCTTTTGAATTTTGGTTGCAAAGAATAATTTTTTAAAAAAACAAAACAAAAACAAAACTGTCCTGAACAAATTAGAGCACTTTGCTGATGAGCAGTGGGCCAAAATCAAAATACTTGTCAACAGGCGCAGAAGTCTGATTGAGAGTTACAGAAAACAGTTGACTGCAGTGATTGGCTCAAAGGGTTGTTCAACAAAATAGTAGTTTACCGGTTCCAGCATGCTTTATATATATATTTCTGTTGAACCACAATTCAAAAGCAATGTCATGATTTTCATTAAATTTTTATTTATTATTACTTTTGTTGATTTCAATTTATTTCAGTGACAGATGTTTTTTTCCTTCTTTAATGGGAGGGTATGAACACATTAGAGGACGACTGTATACTAAATACAATGCAAGAGGACTCTGGAACAGATTACCTTCTCCGGGAGAACTGGGTGTGAACATTTTTGACCTGCTTCTGTTTGGTTAACTAATATACTCAGATTATAAGAGGCCAGGTGGCTCCTATAGGGTGTGTTTATTCTCCTGCTGAGTCACTTGTGAAAGTAGATGTGTAGTGTGGTTATTATTCCTCTAACTATGGTAAAGTGCAAAACATTATTTGATGATTTTTACATGCCTTAATACTTAAGTATGCATTTGTGCGTTATAACTGCAACCACAACTGCAAATCTGGAGAACTCTTGCTAATCACAAACACACTATTGATCATCAATCTAAAAGCTTCCTCTGCTACACAATAGTTCTGTTTATGTGTGGGTCTGATGGCTACCTCCTCTACAAAGCACAAACCTTCTTGAAGTCACCAACCAGCTCTAAATTACATGGTAAACTGTAACAGATTGAATCCAAACACATTTCTCGAACATCACAGGATTCAAAAGCTGATTATTCGCGACCGATTGAATGCCATGTGAGGACTTTAGCACACTCAATACGGGCTTTGTGTGCATAGATTATATGGTGCGGTGTTTGCGGGTGTTTACACAAGTAAATTCTGTTTGCATACACTCAGAGCATTGCCAGGGTGTGCACTAGCTGGTGAGGTGTGTGTGTTTTCCAGACCTTCATAAATGTGGTGTAGGAGGGCTCATCGGGCTGAGGGGGGTTCACCACCAGGTCCAGCAGAGCCTGGCCGGGGACGGGGGGGCACAGACGCACCGACACCAGCTTGATGAGCTGGGCCTTCACCTCGGGGTCCATGTTGATCACCTCCATGTAGCCTCCGCGGAATCCGCACCTGACAAAAGCAAACAGAGGAAAGAAAAAAGGCAAACACAGAGTTTACTCTTACTGCAGGTAATGTACACATCAGGAAGAAGTCACTCCTCCAAAGATCCTTTAAAGGAGTTTTCTGGTTTTGCTTTAGGGGTCAAACACAGATGTTGAGTGCATTTACTTCCTCATTAAACATTTGCAGAACAGATTTTTTAAAAAACATTTAAACTGTGCATACTGTGCATTATTTACATCTGTGTTTACGAGCTTTCAGGGGTTTTCTTCCCTGTCTTTGTTGTTCGTGCATAGCTACACTTCTTGCGGACCACCTGTAAATCAGTAGAGATAACATGAAACTATTGGCACGGCTGTGTATCATGTCGCCCACATGCACGTGTGTCTATGAGAAAAACATACATAAACAGCTCCTCAGCACTGCTAGAGGTAAAGAATTTTTCAATTATTAGGTCTATTATATATATATATGCGTGTGTGTGTGTGAGTTTAAAATACTCACTCTCCCATGTAGCATTTGGAGGTGGAGTGGAAAGAGGCCATCTCCACCGTACTGGAATACTCTGGTCCCATCTCGAACAACACTTTCTTAAAAGAATGAAACTTGCAGCCCTCTGCATACACGTTATCCTGGTAGACCTACAAAGGGAACACAGCTTAAATACAGATAGCCAAAATTAAAAACACATCATTATGGTCATAAAAAAAAACCTCTATGCACCTAAGAATTCACTGAAATGAGCTGAATGTATTCAAAGTATGGTGAAAGTAAGTTCCATGAAGAGCAAATGTGCACATAGCTAATTGTGTACGTGTGATAAAATAAGGGTGTATAAGGAGTTCTTTTTATAGAATAGTTTTGGAAAATAATTTAAAATATAGAGATATTTCTGCTCTGTGTTTAGGCAAAATCTTTGAAGCCTATTATAATTCAGGGATAAGATTTTTAGGTTTTTTTGTTTAATTCTCTTTTAATTTATTGTTAATTTGTTCTGTAAACAGCTACTGCACACTTAAACATGCTTTTTGTAAACTAATTGACATGACTGCTATGAGGAGGAACAACAGTGCTGGTGTTAACATTTCTACCAAATGTCTACAAATCTGCATTCCATTGGTTGAAAATGGCTCAAAATTGCAACTACTGTTATACATAATCTTGAATCTTACAAGGCCAATGCCGATAAAGTGAGCCGTCTATAAATTTATATTACGTGAAGAATGTTAATGCGCTCTAATCAGAGGTAGGAGGCCCACTTTTCTCAGCCCTGGATTTTCAGCAAAATCATGCCCTTTTGCAAATATATCCTGACTGAGACTTATTCTTCAAAGGTGTTCACATTATTTCTGGCTATTCCTCCACTATCTTTCTGCTTATTTGGTTTGGACTTGTGCTGTTGCAGACTGCAGAAAAACACGTGCGTTGCCTCGGCTCTGAGAGCTCTGTCTTTGGCTCCAATTAATATGCTTTGGGATCACCATGATCCTCCACTGCATTAATGTCTGCTTCAGGTGATTCTGGAGGGGAGAAGTCCAGCCTTTTTTTGGCAGAGGAGTGGCAGATTCTGTGCTGCTCTCCATTTTTCTCCAGTATGGGGATGTCCCCAAGGAACTCCTGCCTCATTCAGCCACATTCCATCTCAGTCTCTTACCTACTTTTTTAGCATTTTTCAATATGATGCTGTGGGTGGCTCAGAGTTGAGGGTGAAGTTACACTTTAAGACATCTAAACAAAACTGAAACAGAAAAACTTTTGAGGAGAGGAAATGACAACTGTGACTTACTTCATCAGCCATGAGGAAGAGATGCTCCTCTTTAGCGAATTTGATCACATCTTCGATGCACTGTCTACTCTGGACCTGACCTATCAAACAGGACGAAGACTTTTGGTGATTAGAAGGGATGTCTAAAGTCAAAGCAAAACTTATCTAAACCTTTAAGTCTCTTTTGATGTCTAAACTATACAAAAATTTACTTCTGAAAAACTCTGTTGTTGTTTCTTTTTGGATAAAAATGGACCAAATTCTTGTCAGCTAGGTCTAACATACACAACCAGACACACCAGTGGGGTTTCCGGGGTTGATGATGCAGAGGACTCGAGGATTGCAGTGCTGCCTCGCTGCATTGAGGGCTCTCCTGAGCTCTGCCACATCCAGACTCCAGCACTTGTCCTCGTCCAGGTAGTAACTGATCTGCACAGCACCAAGGTCTGCCAGGGCGGCCGAGTACAGAGGGTACTGGGGGATGGAGATCATCACTCCTGTACGGTCGTGTCCCTCACCGCACACCAGCAGCTTCAACATGGTCTGGGATTGGAAGGAGTGGAGAGGAAAAGGAGGAAGAGGAGTGGACAGGCTTTATTTTTGAGGATTTATGTGGTGTCTGAAGCTGTTCATGTACATTAAGAAGAAGAAAAGTAGGTATGAAGCCAATCATGCCTCGTTATTTTGTCACAGTTAAACATCCATCAGGAGCAGGATCGCCTTGTTCAGTAGCTGAGCGTACGTTGAGGTCATTCGGTAGCATGGTTCGGTTGCATAAAAATTGACAGTGACAAAGGTCTGCGGGTGGAGTAATGTCATAGATGTGCAAAGTACACTTCAGTATATAATTAACAAAAGTGGAATGGATCGTACAACAGCATTTATGGCCAATCCACTCAAGGTATGTCACCTGTGTTGGCTTAAAGCAACAAATCAACTCACACAACAGCTTGGGGAAGCCTGGCCTACAGTTTATCAGCACTTAGCGGTAGAACAGATATGTGGGAGTGGAATACAAACCACAATGGCATCACTGGCCCCTGTGGAGAGGTAGATGCTGTCAGGGTTGGAGGGGATGCCGCCGTCTCTCTTCTCGATGTAGCGCGCCACATCCTGGCGGACGCACTCGATCCCCTGGCTCGCACTGTAGGCCCCTGGAACACATGGAAATGAACTTTGATTCAAACAAACAAACAAAAAAAAAAACTGACTGCATTGATCAGTTGAAACATTTTAACCTTGGTTATATGGTGGCACAGACTGTCCAAACAAATTATTAATGAGTAGACAAATAGAGGCGAAAGCGAATGACGTGTGTGCTAGAACAAGTCGATGGGTCGGTGCACTGAGGGGGCGTTGTCTGACCTATACTGTGGCCTCCGCAGGCATCTAGAATACGCTGGGCTCGTTTCTTGGCGTCCTCTGGAAACTTGTTGTCCTCCATGAGTTCGGGGTAAGCGCACAGAGCCAAGACCTGAGAGAGGAGGACCAAAACCATAATGTGTCAAAAACATTCACAATAAAGTTCAGACCACTTGAACGATTATAAACGTGTTGTTCATCAGGCTCTTCATTCAGTTTGAAATACAATGTTAGATACCACAGTAAAGTACCAAATCTCAGCTTTTATTTGAGTACATCAGGGCTGAAAGAACTGTTTTAACACATTATGAGGGGTAAAGAGGTGATAATGGAACTGTAGGAGGGAATAATGAGTAGGAGTTGGAATCACGGAGTAACTCATGATACGATAGTGTCACGACACTGTTTAATGCATCTGCACACTTTAATAAAAATATTGATTTCTGGCTCCACTCTATCAATAATGTATTGCCAGAGGAAGTGATACAGTACATTACTTAATCAATATTTTGTTCAATCCCTTATAATAAGACTTAGATGAGAGCAAAAATCTCCCAGAGAGCAATCCAAATACTTGTAATACAGTGTTAGCCATATGAATGTAGTCAGACCAAGTTTATGTGCGACTGCAATTCTAAGTTCTGCATACTCAAAAAAACCAAACCCACAAACATCCAAAAGACTTTAGGCAAAACTGTGAAAAGCGGTCCAACCTGTCTGAGAAATGTAATTGGTTTCTGACCCATGGCGTGGGCGTCGCCGATGTTCGCCTTGATCACTTCTGTGAAGGGTTTCTTGACTCCCTGAAACGATAAAAACACAAAACTGTAAGAATCAATTTTGATTAGGTCTCTGAGCAACATGTAGAAAATACAGACGCAGTGTGAAATGTAAGAGCCTGGGGAGTCTCTGTTATTTAATTCTTACTCGCCGCGACAGCTGTTCAACAAACAAGATGTGTCTGGACATGTAAAAAGGAGTAAGTCGAGTCAAGATACCGTTGAAACTACAAAACCAAGAGTTAGACGTGTTTTCTCCTTCATGTGTCTCTTTTTCTGTCCCTTCTTTTGCATGTTTCAAAAGTCAGCTATCATTGAAATCAGCACGGTTATGATAAGTGGACAATAATGACATAATGACCCTTTATGATGGGAGCATAAACCACAGACTCATCTGTGCTGCTGTCAACTGATGGCTTGTAAATCAAATCACAACTACTTGCATTCACCTCACACAGGCCCCTCAACATCCACACATGCATCCTCTCTCATTAGCACCCTTCTGTTTTGGAAAGACTCTGGCACGGAGACTGGTTTGGCCTGCGGAGGGATGACGCTGCTGCTGGGGCTCCCACAGACACAGACCCTTCACTGTTTGTAATTCGGGGTATTAAACAGGAATGTCTGGTCTAATCCAATCACACGAAGAGCTTGAATCTTTCCCTTTTTTATTCCTCTCCTCAGCCAAACCATTATGCGCCTTCTGTCCCCTCTCTGTTCATCTTCACCCCAACAGCTTTCTCTTCTCATCTTTGACCTAACTAAATCACGCAAACTCTGGTTTGGTGTCTGTATGCCTGTTTGATTATCACAGTTGCTGTTTATCAGATGACGTCATGCAACAAAAGATAGACCCTGATACTTTATGACCTGGAGGAGGCCTAGAAAGATAACCACAAGGTTGGTTTTGGCTTAATGATTGGTTCATTTAAAATCACACCATTACGTTACAATGAAGGCAAGTGAGAAATAAAATTTAAATCCAGTCAAAACATAAAATACTATTACCTGCAATGTTCAGAAATGCATATCAGAGTTTTGGAATAAAAATGTTATTGTGATTTCAAACTCAACTGCCCACCACGTTCAGGCTGTCATATGATAATAATAAAATAAGTTTCATAATCTGTTTTCAAATCAGGTCAAGAAGTTAGAAACCGCATCACTCTGTGTTTATGTTAATTACCTTTATGCATCCAACAATCAGGATCCGAAAATCAGGACGGACTGTTCTGCATCACCAACCCTTACTTAATTAGAAAAAAATCTTGTTCTGTCTTGTGTTGTGATGTAATCGCTTTCTTTGCTGGGACCTGCCTCAGGTGTTTGCAGTGTGGTGAATGTAGTCATGTTGTGGGGGCCATTAAAATGAATGTAAGAAAGAAGTACTCGCTGCGAAAACAGATGTTTTTCATGCCGACCTTGATAACGTTTCACATACTGAATGTACATTGACTATTTAGTTGTAATACACTACATACTACAACTCCGGCCAAACAGTTACATCTAATCTTGCCCTCATCTTGTCAAACCTGTGCGTAACCTGTCTTTCAGTCGCACATTCAATCTCTGCATGGCCTGATTTCTATAGGAATTTTACCTTCTATTGCACAACTAAAATGGTGCTGTTTACATTATCCTTGCCATGATTCGATGTGTTCTACATGATAAACTACCAGTCAAGAGGCATTCAAGGGAACAGGGAGAACTTTCCTTTTAGCTGAGTCAACACTGATATTTTTTTGCCCTTGAATCACATTGAGAGCGAGCTCTCCAAAGTTCCTCGGGTTGCACTAAGTCTGATATGAGCTCGTTGGAAATTTAAGTAAGCGGATGCAGCACGTTTCCTTTTAAGTCCCTTTTCTATCCTTATTCTGGAGCAACAAAGAGGCTGCTGTTCTGCGGGTAAAAGTGGGAGCCAGTTGGTTCAGCACTGCGCTCTCCGGCTCAGTCAGCACCAGGCGCCGATTATACAGGCCAGAGCAGCGAACCAGGCAAACAAACCATGTAGGTCACCAGTGCTGAACAGAGCAGGGCCTGTCAACCATCCTAAAATCAAGTCGCTTTCTGCCTTCAGCCACGCTAGGATAAGTGGAACTACACTAATTCAAGCTCTAGCTCACGCAAACGTTAAGAAAACGGCTCCGATTCTTGTTCTTTGCTCAAACTAAGACGCCTTTTGTGACGAAACTCCACAGTAATTTCACTCAGATGTAAAGCACAAAACAGAATAACTGTATATAAACACAAAGTGGATTCTTTCCCCCTCATTCTCCTGCTCTATTGTCACTCTTTTATTGTCACAGATAGGGCACACTTGCCAGCAGCGGAGATCCAGGCCTGAATTAGCTTACTGCAGTGCAGTCATGCCAGATGTCTGGGTAAGGATTTATAAGGGTCATCACCACGCCAGCACATGCATAAACACACATACACACTCGCATAAAATCTGCTGAGCCTTCAGTTAAAAGTGTCCTAGTCACAGATTTGACAGGAAGTGCACCCAGCAGACGACTGGTCAACTGCAGCCAAGCAAACTCTCCTGACCCCATCAGAAAACTCCTGGTCTTCACGTGGTTTTGGCTCGCATTACTAGAAAGTACTCAACAGGTGAACATAAAAGGAAAAGAGGAAACTCGATGCTTGCTCTTCGGCACATCCTTGTGTTTTCTCTGGACAAACACCAGTAAAAGAAGCTCATGTTGACCTACTATTAGCATATCCTGTACGAGGATCCATGTGTTTGTATGTGTCTAAAACTACACCCTTCACTGAACTTTGTCCAACGTAAGCCTTCATAATTCCTTAACAGCAACAGCTTTATGGTGTAATGTGGGTTTCGAAACTAGTTACTGTCAGTCAAACATTAAGGATCAGCTTTGCTTGTGGTTTTGCCTTTATGGAAACAAGTGGACTACCAAGAAGTGGAGCACTTTCATCAGAACTGGGGCTGCTTGTAATGAAGCTCCTGCAGTGAAAGGCCTCTGAGGCTGCTGGGCCTCACAGCTGCAGCTCAGTCCAATGAACTCTCTCTCCGCAGAGGGGAAGAGGAGGAGGGAGGTGGGCAAGCGAAGAGCGACAAAAGAGGACAGAGAATGTACCCTCTCGCCTTACGTAATAACCCCTCTGCAACATACACATCGTCTGGATCCTGGAGCCACCTCAGGCAAGAGTGGAGCGAAATGTACTGAAAACCAGCCAGGACTGTGCCCCCAAGACCATCACGTGTCTTGTAAGGACGACATAACTGCAGAGAGGGTTGCGTTACAGCTCTTAAAAGACACTCTGTTCAACCTGCTCGCCCTTCCAAAGGAAGAACTGTAGATCAATATTGCCTCTCTTGAATGTAATATGAGTAGAGCATAACAGGGTCACTACGGTGGACATGGAAGGACTTATAAAAGCTGACCTACTCTCTAATGTCCTGCATCCACTCTCCAAGCCAGTCAGCAAAAAACTGTAAAGGCAAGCATCTTATTGACTGAGGCTACGAGGCATTCATATCTTAGAGGAAACAGAGCGGAGTGGGGGGGAAAGAACTCTATTTGTTCACTGTTCACAGTTGCTGGTGTGCAAAAAAAAAAGACAAAATTACCAGCCTCAGGCAAACTGTTCCCATAACGTGGCTGTTAGGTGAAGTGAAATTCCAGTTGTTGAAAGCTCCGGCAGCTGGTTGGTTTATTCATTCATGATCTCTCCCCCTCCTCCCAGACACACACACGCGTGATTTCACAACTTTGGTTTTTTGCAGTCACTATACATCCCCTTAACAGTAAAAACAGTAGTAGTCCAAAAAAAATAAAAAAAATGATGCAATGTGAACAAGAATCTAAGGTTGTTGCTACTTTAACTCAACATTCTTGTAAATCAGTTCAACTAGAATGTTGGATGTACTTGAACTATCTAGTTGGACTCTTATCAACCAACCAGTTTAGTCAGACAGGCAACATAGATTTAGCAGTTTGCTCAACTATGTTTGAGTAGCCCCTGCAAAACAGCATCCAGGACTTATGGCGTGTAGCCCAGCTGTTTTCTTGTAAGACTTAATGATCAACGGCAAATCCATTATTTGCTGTTAAGAGTTTAGGCCACGATGTGTTGTAACACATCAAAAAATCAATGCGAATCAAATCATTTGAATTCGAATTGCTTAACTTGATTGAACGAATCAACAAATGTAATTTAAAAGCGCATCCTTTGAATAGGAATTGCTCAACTTGAATAACTCTATTATAAAAGCTGAATATCAATCACATCATTTGACACTGTTACATTTTGAAAACTACAATTCGGATTCAGTTCAGGAGCAACCGAGAGCCACAGACACTGGAGATGTGTTGAAGTGCTCATCTTGAACGACTGCATTAAAAAACTTGAATCATATATCATTTGAAGTTGAATGGCGGAATAGTTGTATTAGAAAATCAAATTTGGGTTTGAAACTGAATTGCTCAGGTTGAATAATTGTGTTTAAAAAAAAAAAAACTGAATATGAATCATCACAGATCCACACTTTATGTTGGGATGTCTTGCTGATTAAACCAGACTTTCTTGGCTAAGATTTTAAAGCAGCCTGGTTACAGATTGTTATTTTTTTTAGTGTTTATCACATGAAAACTTGCAAAAACGTTGAGAGCAAGTAGATTAAATAAACCAAACAGCCTCATAAAGCTTCACCTCAGTCCCACATCACCACTACTGCAACATTATCTTCCTTTTCTGACTTTTTTTTTCTCCTCCCTCCAGCTGTACTAGTCCCACCCTACCTCTCTGAGCTCCTTCTCTATCTGCACGGCCCGCTGCACGATGGGTCCCCGGACCGCGTACTCGACCCGCTTCACGTTGGGGTTCATGTTGTCCACGGTCAGCACCTTGCCCCGGCTCGGGACCCCGTTCACTGCCTGCTGGGACATGCTGCTTTCTGTTTTTCCGACACACACACTTGAAATTCAATCTGGAAAGGAAAAAGTGAGAGAGAAAAGAGAAGAGATGAGAAATATCACGACTGAGCAGAAGTTTGCAGCTAATGACGAGCAGATAAAGTCTATCAGTTGTTACCAGCTGTTGAGCGGAGCCTCGCTTGTTTACACCCCGCAGCCGCTCTGAGCTCCGACTGACAGTTGAGCTTCTCTGTTCGTATTATTCCCAGCCGGCCGCCGCCACGCCTTCCGCCGCCGCTGCTCACGGTTGGCTGGATTTCTTCGCTCACTTCGCCTCCGGCTGCAGCGTGCCAAATGATGCCTTTAAATGCAGTCGGGAAAAAAAATAACACACTACTTCCACATGCAGCAGTAGGACATTTAGCAAGAGCTGACTTTTATTAAAGAAAGTTTAAGAAATAGGAATCCAGGCAAAATTAATGAGAAAGCTTTTATTTTTTTAATTAATTAATTTATTTTTTAAATAACTTTTTTTCTTCAAGCATATGTGTTGATTTTAGTTGGTGTAAGATGTGCATTTGTGCCGCAAACTATAACCTTTACTAAATTTGGTGTTTTCATTTAACCTCTTTAACCTCTTATTATTCCATTTCTATTTTTTAATTATCTATTTTTTAATTATCTATTTTTTAATTTAGATATATTACATGCTTGTTATTGGATTTTTATAATCTTTATATTTTTCATTCGTGATGCACGATATTAAAATTTCTGGCCGATACCGATATCCGATATTAAGGTTTATGATATCGGCGATAACCGATATTACCGATGTTGACAATCAAATTTTTGTTCACACCGAAAAATGAGTATAAGTAAACACTGTGAGAACGTGAAAACTATTCAAATATGCCTATCCCAAATTCGACCACATAGTCTTCTTTATCACCTAACAAAACATATTTAAACATATTTTAGCATTTTTAACGTTCAAGTCCAGGACCATTTAAGCAAAAACATCTGTGAAATAGCAGCAATATCAAATGTAGAGACAAAGGCGCTAATGTTGGACAATCATTGGTTTTTCACATCAGCTAAATTTGTTCACCAGATTGATACCGATATATCGGCAAAAACACTAATATTGGCTGATATCGATGTGGTTACCGATATATCGTGCATCTCTATTTTTTATTTTTTATTCCTCTTTGCTATTTGATCACACACACACACACACACGCACACACACACACACACACATGCATATCAAACAAGAGCTCGGGTCTTAAAAGGTTAACTGAATCACACATTTCCACCAAGAACAGAAAGGTCAATAAAAATCATGAAAATGCAGAATATTAAATTCTTGGTCCTGCATGATCAAGATGATAGCAAACATATGTGACACTAGAAACTGGATTTGAATCACGCAATTTGAAACTGAATTGCTCAAATTAAATAATTGTATTAAAAACAGAATTTTAATCACATAAGTTGCATATGAATGGCTCAAAAAATAATAATTGTATATTTTTAAAAAAAGGATGTTTTAGTCACAGACCTTGAATTTAAGATGGTCGATTTGAATAGTTATTTAAAAAATGAATCTGAATTATGTAGTTAGAATTAAAGTTGCTCAGCCTTAATAACTGTATTACAATTTAATTACAATCCCATTGTTTGAATTTGAATTGCTAGACTTAAGTTTATTACCGTCATGTCATGTCTCCGTCAACTCCATTTCAACCAATCAGCACCTGTTTGCAGTTCAATTACTCCAGTCAAACAACTCAAATTTAAATTGTGTGATTCAAATTCCGTATTTAATACACTTTTTCAAGTAAATTCAGTTTCTAGGTGCACATGTTTCTGACCACAGAGGATGCCCAGACTCCTGCTTACTGTGCCCTCCCCAGAGCACTCAGCTTTCAAGCATGCCATGGAAAGAGGTGCTGTGAAATATCTAGCTCGCTAAAGTACAACAAAAGCACAGCAGCAATCAAGCTCATCAGCAAACCGTGGCTGATTTACACACTCAGCAGGAAAGAACCAGCATTAACATTTGAAATCATGCTTAGTCTTAGGTGGCCAAACATGACTTCAAATGCAAATGTCAAAGCAGCCAGGTAAAGGAGGGCATTTCAGTTTTGGTTTCTCATTTATCACTGCTTGGTACTTTTAAAGTGGCTTATAAAACGATAAGATAAAACCAGGCAAAGATAACATGAGCGCTACACTCAAATTGAAAGCTAATGTCAAAATTAAAGAAGCAAAACTTGACATTGTATGCTTCTTTTCTGCTATTTAAATCTTTTTTTTCTGCTCTTTATACATCCACTTTATTTTTTTAAAGGACAGACTCAGTCCTCCGTGGGTGTTGTACAGAGAGATGTTCTGCCATTCTTTAACAGTTTGTTTGATCTGCTCTTTGCTGGAGGGCTTATGTTGCTCTACATTTCTATTTAAAATACCCCAAAGGTGTTTAATGAAATTCAAGTCCTGCAACATACTTGGTTGGGTCATAGTATTCTTCGTTTTTTTCCTTCTTTAGAAAACGTTTTGTCATTTTAGCAGTATTCTTTCGATCATTAACAAACTGGAATTCCTCTTGTGCTAAACTAAACTCGGCATCATCTTATCAGCCAGTACTTTGATATATCTACAGGCATTCATGGTGTCATCCATGAGAAACATCTCCCAAACATCTTTTGTACTCATGCACCTCCACATCATTACACTTACACCTCTGTGTGCTTCACTGTCAGGACTGTACAGTTACTATGTTAGCCCTGGTCAGGTCCACAGCAAACATGGACTCAATCTGAGCTGAGCAAGTTTAACTGGACCATCATCTGACCAAAGACTTGTTTTGGTGTCTTTTGGTAAAGTTTAATCTTGCATTTTCATGCCAAACATCCAAAAGTCCATTGAACCTGTGCCAAGTATGGAGCGCCTGACTGTCTGTTTTTCAGCGCACTGTCGTGGTGTCATTTTA
The DNA here is from genome assembly GCF_000690725.1 of Stegastes partitus. Classification (NCBI taxonomy): domain Eukaryota; kingdom Metazoa; phylum Chordata; class Actinopteri; family Pomacentridae; genus Stegastes; species Stegastes partitus. The sequence continues at coordinate 31,395 of NW_007579855.1, forward strand.
GGTCAACTGCTGCAGCTCTCTTTAGGTTCAGTCCGTTTCACTTCAGACAGAATTCAGCAAATGTGTTGCTGCACTACCTCAGATTTAACTTATTTGTTATGGGGACCCGGAGCAAAGTTCTCTAAAATATTTTGATTGACCTTTGAAATATTTGTGTTTTGTATATTTTAAAAAAAAGTCTCATCTGGTAAGCCATTTCAATATCTCCGCAAATACAACTTTCACAATCTTGATGTTTGGTGAGAACACGGATTAAGTCGTTTCCTTTAATTACTGGCCCTTGAAAATGGAAAAAAGTGCAAAATTGTTAAATGAGGGTGGTATTGAGGACACAGAAGCTTCCAGTAAGTGTGTATATAAATGGATGCATCCACATTTCCTTCTTAAAATACAGTCTTGAGGCTTCCAACAACAGTAGAATTTGATATGTGATAAGCAAGCCAAGGTTGCAGTTTTTTTGCTATTCTGACACGCCAAAATTGTGAGGTGGACCATGAAAATTGGTGTGCGTTGGAGTTTACATACTCTCATTATATGTGCAAAGTTACAAGCTGCTTCAATGTTGTCTTCATGTCGACATTTAACAACATATCAGACTTCCGTCGCCTCGTTCCCATACATGCACTTGAATTGCACTTAAGCAGCATCTTTTATATACAGTCTGAGCAAACATGTAATAAAAAGTGGCTCAATAATGTTTCCAGTGGCCTTTCTTCAAGTGTTTTTAGTCAGATTTTAGCTCCGCTTTGGCCCCCACCAATATGTCCCACCCTGAAAATGTCGCCTGTTGCTGGGAACAAAGTTAATGAGAGTGGCAAGTATGAAAATAAATTACAGGTGGTACAAACCTAAATGCTAGTAGATGACGAGACTGAAGTGCTCCATGGTGTTGAGGGGTTCTGTAGACTTGGTTGATAATTATCTGTGGGTAAATCTTTATAGGTCACAGCTTTAATATTGCACATTGCTAAACCACCACCTCCTCTACAGGATAAAATTTGACTTATAGCAATAAGTGATGCACATGTGGCTTTGGTTTAACTGTCAAGTATCGCATTAGGCAACAGCAGCCTGACAGCTCAGCACTCTGAGCAAATAAAACACAGACGTCAATAATTATGTTACTTCGAGTTGTGCTTTTACTAAATCCCCAAAAACATTGCAATTTAAAGTGTTATATTCCTATAGAGTTTCTATTACTGACTTGATACGGATGCATTAAGCAACATTTTAATACTAAAGTGGATCAAATGCACTGCATATTTTGTCAGGGATCCTTTTATCTATTGCACGCCCTGCATTAGGAACAGGAAGATGTTTGAGAAAGACCCTTAAATAGCAAAGGTTCATGTACATTATCTAATCATTTTGCTACTGTTACTGTAGCCTAATTAAACCGACTAAAATAGTCACACCCATTATAGGCAAGTGTGCACTGTGTGGATGGAGCTAGAGGTTGTGGAGATGACTAATTAAAGTTAAGACAGGTTTAGATTGGGTTTATGCCAAAATAAGTCAAAAGAGATTGAGAAACAGATGTGGCATGAAGGTGCAGGGGGTTCAGAGGTCAGCATCAGGGCATCTTCGCGTTTTGCAACATGTTACATGCTCCCCAGTAAAAGGCATCACGTTGCCCCCGAAGGAGCCACCTATCCTGTCAAGAATGCAGAGGAACAAGTTAGGATCGACAGCAGAATGTCAAAGAAATTCTCAACAATCCCTCCTTTGTGTGTCTTTTGTTTTGGAAATTGTAACAGAGCCACATAAGGTTTGTGTGTGTGAGAAGGGCACAGCATGGGACAGAGAAACTCCCCCCCCTCACCTCATGTCTTGGAAAGGGCTTGGGAAAGACATTTGATATCCCAAACTAAAACGGTTCACATACGAGCATGTGATGCCCTGGTGACTGCTGTGTGTTACGCAGTGCATACTTCGGCAGCATCACAGGACACTGCCTGTTCCATTTACCTAATTTTAAATGACAGATCAACATCACATAATAAATAACGTGTTGGATCAGCTATTTCGTTACTGTAATGACGGTTTAAGAGACTCACAGGATCGACCCCTTGTGGCTCAGCAGTCTTAGCTCACTCTCAAATCATGTCAGAAGTTAAGCAGGTTCCATTTTTAAACGCCACATGCACAACTGTTTCCAAGGCCACATACAAAATGAGGGACAGCGTTAAGATCGGTGCGTCAAGGTTTACGTGTGTGCATGAAGATAATTCTGGTGCATCTTAAAGATAACCACTAAATTTTAATCATAAAGCTGCAATTTATGATGTGAGAACAACTTGAAACTAGGGTTTGAACAGTTGTTTCTGTGTGTATTACTTCTATAACTAACGCCTGCTGGGGTGTTTCCTATGCGTATCAGCTGCTGCCCTGGCAGACAGATCAGAACAGACTGTGACATCTGAGATGTTCAGATAGTGTCTGATGTAAGAGGAAGAGCGAAGGCACGGGTGGCAAAGTGTGAAAAATGTGCAACGGTTCACTGTTACCACAAGGGGAACACATCCTCAACTTAAGGTAAACAAGTTAAACAAGACGGTGAGTCCATGGGTAAAGGTCAGTCTCTTTCTCTGACCATGAGGTCATTATCTGACCCTGACCTGGATTCCAACAGGAGCCTAAATCTAAACAGCTTTACAAGTTGTTTTGTTGATGTCAAACTCAATGTTTCAAAAATAATGCAATCATTCTTTGCACATGTTCATCTGATTTCCTCCCTTTAAATGATAACTACAGAGTATCCAAATAAACACTTGCATTAAAAAATACAAAAATCATTTGTGAAAACATCTTTTTATGTTTCGTTTTTCTAAACAGGGATCAGTAAAAATCACTAGCAAAACTGAAATACAATACAGAAATCGGAGTGCATTGACAGTACATCAAGTCCATGTCAGATAGATTATTTAATCCCACCGCTCACCAAATTTACACGTGGGACTGCGTGCAAGCATCGCAAACCTACATTAAATAAGCTACCTAATGAAGGCACCAACCTTTGATAAACAATCATATGACAAGTTTACTTGGTTTTACAATAAAACTAAATATCATCTCTGATAATTCTGTTAAACATAAAAATATTTTGCCCTCACACTTTAACAATGGTACAAGTCATGTACTCTCAGCATCAGACGGAATAAATAATGTGATTCCATTCTGATGGTAGAAAAAAAAAAAAAAAGAAATACTGACAGAAAAAATAGGAATCTGGTTGTGATAATAATAAGCGGAGTCCTTTTTTCTTTTGATTTAAATATTATTATAGACAAATGCTTCATTTACAAATTGCACCATTACAAAACTTGAAATGTAGGCCTTTTTTGTGCACTGGAAAGTAACAAAACTGTTACAGTATATTTTCAGTCTTAGAAGAAAAATCAAGCAAAGAAACAGTCCATATTTGTGTAAATGCAAATTCATGAATAGCTGTATTATATAATGAAACTAGTGCAACCAATCAACCTCCCAAAAATCAAAACCACTTGCTGATAATGTAAAATGTATGCAAATGTAGATCACGTACCTTTAATAGCAGTCATTCAGTTAAAAAAAACAAAAAAAAAACAGAACCTGGTTTTTAATTTAAGATAAATCACCTGCAATTCTTTTTCATTCAGTTTTTTTTTTTGAGGATTTCTAAACTTTCACATGATTCTAAGACTTTTCAGTGAGTCTATTTGAGTAATTAAGTAAGAGGTGAGTAAAAAAGTGACCAAGAACACTGAGTGAGGCAGACCTTCGATTGTCATTGCAACACTAGAATGTGCATCAGATTAAGCAGCCCTTTAGTGTGAATGTTTAGTATGAGATGTGCATGAAGTTTTGTTTAAGGAAAAGATAAGTGCAAAAGAAATAAGGACATAGAATCACGTTAGTTCACTTGGACTGCAGTGTAGATTAAACCCTGATTGGCATGTGGCCCTAATTTCAGTGACTCATTTAAAGTGTGTGTGTTTTCAAAGGTGTTTGCCACTTTGGGGTGTAACATGTCCAGCCTCTGTACTGTGTAGGCAGTGTGTTTGAGTGTGTGACTTGAACTACATGAGTCCACAGCAAGGCTCCTTATTGTTGGACTGCTCCTCCTCGGGGGCTCGAAGTTTCAGTAGTGGAGGATCCCCGCTGGCTGGGGTGAAGTACACCTGGCTGGGGGAGACCACTTGCTCTACGACAGGGGTCATTGGGGGCTCTGGCTGAGCCTGAGTGGTTGTCGCCTCTGCTGGTGCAACAGAAGGCTCCTCTTCTAAGGGAGGGTGCAGGGGTGGCGGAGGTGCTGGGTATTTATTGAGCTTAGCGGCTGCCCGCTGGCGCTTTAGATCGGCCAGGGTGTGGTGTGATTTCTCCCGAGTCATACTGTCTGCCCCCTCACCCTCTGTTATTACAGGGTTGAGCTGGTAGGAGGCGCTGCGCTCCATGGGACCTCCACCAATCCACAGCTCTCCAGGCACAGAGGAGGCAAGAGAAACAGAGGTCTCTCCATTCCCTACGCTGGAGACAAGTTTCCTGTCCGCAGACTCCACTTCCTCTGAACGTGAAGTCGCTGCACCACCAGCAGCCTGAAACAAGAACATTCAACAAAACATACTGTTTAATCAGCTCACACTGTGTGAGAATGTGACAGAAGCTGTGAAACATTTTCAAAACAGAGCTCAGTCACCATGGTGGCATGCTGGTGCAACTCATTATCGGTTTGTCTGTCCTCATCGTCGTCCTGTGGCTCGGGCTGTCGGCCACGCTCCTGCCACACCATGGCCTCTTTGTGGTGCTCCCGCCGGTACAGACTGGAGCGCTCGTTCACACTGACACGACGCACCACCTTACTGCATGGACAAATGAGAGAGAATCAGAGAGGAGTAGTACAACCCCAAACTCCTTCAACTTTTTTCTACATTTTTCACCCTGAGCTTCCCTCTCACCCTCTGCTTCCAGTGCTCGATGCTCGTCTTTGCAGCGTGCCCTTGTGCCTGTCTTGGCTCTTCATGATGGCATCGTGTTTGTGCTTCAAGTCCATCAGTTTGGCTCTGACCTCCTCGTCCATACATACATCTGAGGAGGCCCCAGCAGCAAAAGTTAGACACTTAAAAGTCTCCTATGGTTAAACTGAAGAGAAATATGAAAAACAAAAAGAAAATGCTCTCACCCAGAGGTGTCTCGTCTAGGACAGACTTTGCATTTAGACTGGCTCCATGGGCCACCAGCAGCTCTACTATTTGGATCTATGAAACAAATACAAACACTGTTAATGAGTCAGTTAAGAAAAGCAGTAGACTCTTTTGGTATGACTGCAGTACTAACCTGTCCCCAGCAGGAGGCGGCGTGAAGCGGCGTCCACCCATCAGCATCCTTCACCTCCACCTGAGCCCGGTTCTCTAGTAACAGCTCTGCTACAGATACATAGCCATTGGCAGATGCGATATGGAGCTGTGAGGAATTCAAAATAAAATAACATTAAAGCAGCATGTAGCCTAGAAGTGCATTTCACAACAACCTGCAAATTGCTTCAGCAATATTCTGTGTTTTTGAGAATTTCTAGAACTGTGTATTCACACTGAGATCGCATAGTTTAACTCTTAAAACTGACACATCTTAACTACACCCCACTTTATAGAGGCTAAATTTTCCCATAAGTTTTTGTCATCCACACATCATGCGGTCTTACCAGAGTTGCTCCATTATTGTCCTGTGCGTTTATGTCTGCTCCACTCTGAAAAAGAGCCTGAATGTCCACCAGCATGGCTGCCTCTTTAGCCCCTCTGCATTCATCGATACGGTCCTGAGTTATCCCTGCACCAGTAAACACACACAGGGACACAACCGAAGGTACCAGTTAGCACGGACATTAATAGTTGGAGCAGAAAAACGCAACAAAAGAGAATCGCGTTAACCTTTCATGAAAAGATTGATAGTTTTCCTTAATGCATCTTTATTCTTGAACTAATAAATGAATCAAGACTCAACAGTCACAGAAATGCTATTGATAAAACTACAACAAATTCTGATATGCCAGTCGTAGTATGATTTGCCTCAGCTTACTAACCCTGTTCAGCCATAACCATCTCCAGCAGCTCAAGGGTGGCCTCGTCCTCACAGAGGTCATAGGGCATGTTGCCATCCGCATTAACAGCCAGCAGGTCAGCCCCACTGAAAGCATGCACACACATTCATATATACACAGGCACAAGCGTGCATGCATCCATGCACCGATATGCAAAGAGAACTGGATCAGACTGACACACCCTCACATACAAAGCAAATTACTTCCAGAGTCAAACTGCAGGCATATTTGCATTTTTTTATGTAAACTACATTTTTTTCCCCAGGAAGACTCCATGTCTGTTAATGCTGCATTAAGAAAGGAATATCCATTCTGCCTGACTGGATGGTTAAAACATTTACTTCACAAAGGTTTGCAAAAACTGTTCTGCTATGGGAGTGAAACTGAGCAGAGTTATGAAATTCAAGGCCTAACTCACGCTTGAATCAGGAGCTGCACCAGTCCAGTGTGTCCACAGGTGGCAGCAGCATGCAGCGGTGTCCACAGCTCACCGTCACAGGCATTCACACTGGCACCAGCATCCAGCAGGCACTGCACTATCTCCACAAAATCATCGATGCAGCACTGAGGAGAGAGAGGAGATGTTCATACACAGGAATGCAAATAACATGCATCACACTTAACGGGCACAGGAAACATATAATGTTGATTTAAAAAAAAAACACAAACAGAAACAGATAAATCTATGCATCATTATTTATAGCAACTATTACACTGGCTCGAGAAAAAAAAATTTGCATGCATGGCTCAGCCCTCTGCTGTGTAAACACTAAACTTTCCAAGGGGAAGAGTGGCGTCAACTGGTTTTATAAAGAGTTCTCTGTACTAACAAACACTCTCATGAGTGCGTAGTAGCATGTGGATGACTTGTATGTGGATGTTAACTTAGGAGGTAACGACACAGAAAGTAAAAAAAGGGCGAGCAAATTCCAATTTAAACTGACACATGGATAACTTTAGCTCTGTGTGTCTCAAACAACAAAACACAGGCGTCTTCCTCTAAATGTGACCATAATGATCCAGGAAAGGAATTCAAGCTTAAGAATGTCGCCTTTACTCCTCCAACTTTTGGTCCTCTAACTAAAATGGTGGGAAGTTATCAGAGTCTTTATGTAAACTCACTAAAGATAAGTAAAGGTACAGACATAATAAAGGCAAGTAGTACTTTGTGAGCTCAAAGCAGTGCCCACGAAAAACATAAAAACTCACACTGTACAGAGGTGACCTCGCAGTCCTTAAGGACAGTCACAAACTGTTCTGTCATCCTGTCTGTTGCAAGGCTGTGCTTGTACAAGCTGCTGACCATGTTGAAGGAGATGCCTGTGTATGTACAACTAGCTTAAATGTTGGTAGAAGTGTCTGTTCACAATGTGTTTACTAGCAGAATATGTTTTGAGAATGTGGGCGTGGGTGATTTTGGTTATGATGACCGTTGCAGTCTGAAGACGTTGCACTTCCAGATGTTGGAGCTTGAGAATGCTTAGTGGATGGCAACATCCTGATATAAGCACAACTCAGATTTGTCTATAACTCACAGATGATACATTTTCATGTCAATTAAGTTATTTCTGAGTGTTGTGAGGCACTAGATTAAGAAAAAGAAACTTTCAGTTCCTAACAGCTATATCCTCAGTTATTTCTGTTATAGCACATCTGGCAGTGTTAACTGATGGGAAGCTAGTGAGGGATCATATCCTTGTTACTGCACTGGTGAGTTCCTCAGTAAGGTGTGTGGGTACCTGATGCAGGGCTGTGAGTCCATCCTCGTTGACAAGATCTGGGCTAACACCACTGTTCAGCAGCTCCCTCACTAGAAAAATTCAAGCACACACACATATATACACACAAACAGCATTACAAGTGACCACCTGAGCAGAGTCCTTTCTATACAAATGTTACAACACTTGGCACTTATCTCGCTGCCATAAATAGAGATAACAAATGATACTAAGTCGGTGTGTGCGTGGAATAACAATGACCATGAACCATGAAAAGACTTTCCACTATAATTAGCCTTGATCTGCAGCTGACCATAAAGCCCTTGAAAACAAAATGCCTCATGTATTACAATTAATCTCTGACGTAGCCAGTATAAATTATGCATGAATCGCTTCCTTTGAATAGTTGGTTTTACAGAGCACTACACCATCCATTGAAAAGTGCTTATGGCTCAGGAAAAGCCAGTGGCAACTCAGTGTAATACAATGAAGTCCAAAGAAGGTAGCCCATGACTTTTGTGGGCCTGCTTTCCCATTTCACATCACATTTCTAGGATTTTGATTGGTTTACTTCAGTTGTGAAAGTGCTGGATTAGTATACAGTTGCACTCTGATGCTTTAAAATCTCCTCCTGTCTAGAGTTTCCTCAAATACTTATGCTTGATTGGTTTAATCCTTTTTTGATACATACATAAAAATTACGCTCTCTAAAAGGACCTCTCTGTGCAAGTGTTTTTACCTACCCTCATTCAAGTCGTTGCGGGCGGTTGCATCTAGCAGGGTGATTGTGTTGGGGAATTTCACTTTGGTGGTGCGTGGCTTCTTCTTATCTGCTTTGGCCCTTGACCCTCGTGCTGCGTCCTTCTCCATCTGTGCCCAAGCCTTCAGCTGCTGAGCGCGTCGCTTCTGGGCATGCTTTAGGCGTTCTGTGGCACTCAGACGCCCAATCGTGGACATCTCCGCCAGTAGCTCGCCGTGATCTGCTGCCATGTTACTACACCACCACCTGCTACTATATTCCCCGTTTGTTTCACTTAGTCCTTGAGGATATTAAATCCTTTCAGAGTTTCGGGATACCAAATTTCTCATATGCCTCCCTTAGGAGAGCCTTCTGACAGGCCAAACAGGCCTACATTACGTCCTGTGTGAGGCCACAAAAAAAGACACTGCAGTCTATTTGAAAAATATCTTTTCATGGAAAAAAAAAATCTAACTACAAAAATGTCCAAAGTATGATGAAACAAAGCAACTTGTGTTGTACAATCAGGTGACGGATATCTCCATGATTTCCAAGGTAAGCAAACACATAAAATTATTGCAATGTCTCTTGCCCATCTTTCACATAAACGCTCTTGTTGTGCCACAGCAAAATAGCAGCAGAGAGGTGTCCAATAACAATCCAAGCTGTGGATCTCAACCAACTGTCAGTCCTCCCATCCATTTCACCTGTAGGCAACTTGAGGGATCCACTGGGGGGGAAGATAGACAGAGAGGAAGAAGGAAGAACTAGAAAGGCAGTCAAACTATTCTCCTGGGTAGATTCTCTATCTTGACTGCTAATCCATACTTGTGGTCATTGTGTCTAAGACTTGGAACCAACAGAGGGGTAAATATTTGAGAATCCATGGGTGGCAGTGACCGAGAAATCCACGAGGTAGAAAGAACCAAGATGTTAAATGACAACAGACAGAGGCATTCACAGGACAAGGCCTGGTCCAGTTACAACGGACAGCGACATGATTCAAATACCCCTTGATGTTAAACAGAACCTTCAAAAACTCGCTGCAGTTGGTGGTGATGCTGCACTTTTTGGCAGGTGTTCAGAAGAAGACAGCGGAGAATGAAGGTTTCTGCGACTTCTTCCACAATGTCTTCTGTCTGTCTGTGGGCAAGAAGAGAGAAGAAAAAATGCAAGGAGAGAAAATGTGAGTGCTGTGTTACAGTATAATGTACGCACAGTGCCCTTTTAATCCTGTTATCTTTAACCCCTGAGCTCCTTCCCCCTACTCCCTCCTCTCCCACTCCTCTCCTGAAAGAAACCTGAGATGGTGGGATGCTTTTCATTAATGATTGACACACCCTGTAGCCCAACACACACTTTTTTTGGCCACCGGGGTACCCACATAGTCAGACTGAGGCAGGGATGTTGTGGAAAAGCGGTTAAGCTGCTAGTATGTGACATGTTTCAGTGCAAGTTCTAACCCTGGCAACCTCGGTCAGCGAGATCGCTCTCATTACCTTTCGTTAACTTCCAAGCCGAGCTGCATGGCTCACACACACTCAGCTCTTTCCAGGCTACTCATATATTATTTAGGCCTGGGCCTGTGAGCGCTGAGAGGAAGGTCAACTACAGGCACTCAGTGAGATAGAGAGAGTGAATGACAAGACAGTAGTCCCGGGCCGCAGAGCCACTACAACAAGCAGCCTGTGAAAGGTGGGTGGTGGGTAGGCCGCAGCACTCCATAACTCAGCTGACGACATGGCAAACATGCACAGAGAATCATTAGAGGTAGCAGAGTTCCTCTTAGACTTTGAGCTCATTGAGGTTTAAGGCTCCAACACTGTTGCGGTTTATCTGTTGTACTACAAATAAAGCCATTTGTTACAATGCAGAAATTGAAAATATAAACACAAATGTAGATGAGGGGGTCATATCTAAAAGTTCCTTGGACATTAAGACACACAGTATACAAAGACCTACCATGACAGCTTCCATTAGGGTCTTTCCTGGCCTTCTAAAAGCTTACTAGTCCTTGCCTTGGGGATAGACAGACTTTTGTCATTTGTGCTTTTGCTGTACACAACTACTATTTTTAGGATACTTAACCTCTCACCCTTTGTCACAAGCTACAATGTAAGGATTTCCTTCGACTGAGGTAATAACACTTATAACACAGTGGTAGGCCGCTACACAGATCAGTCATTCAAACTACACACAAATAAACACGGACTTGGAGAGCATGGGATTTAAACATGGATGTTGGGTGCATGTTCAACGTGATCACGAGGCAACTTTGCTTAACCCCTGCTCCTCCTACAAGAAAAAGCTATGGTACCCAAGACACAATATGCTATTTAAATATAATAAATACAATTGCAGATTGCACGTTAGTAGCCTAACCTGCTTTTGGTCACATTTTCAACTGTAGCTAACTAATTAGACGGAGAACATGGTTTGTGGCATTTTAAGGGGCTTTAAAGGGAGAAAGGATTGGACAAAATGGGAAAATCCCTGCAGGAACTTAACCTCTGTATTAGCCGGCTAATTCCAGACACAATCTGAAAGAGAAGTGGAATAAAGACCACAATGCTAAACGTTAGTGTGTGTGGCTCACAATGAAACCATTTTTTATCAACCATTTTAATGCGCAGGTGGCATTTGACTAATACTTTTTTAAATGATGACATCAAATTTTATTAGCAAAACAACTTGTATTATTCCAAGTCTATGTTGACTGCAGTGGTGGACAAAGGCTTCCAAACAGACACGAACAACAACATGACATATTGGGTCATCTGCAGATTACAATAGACGGCTTAACCCTTATCTTATTCTGTAAGGACTTTTGTTGATTAAGAAACTTCAATAAATATGTTTTTGCTAACAAGCTGCTACCTGTTGTTGGACTGCAGTCCATTAATACTTTGGAAGCTTGAAGTTAGAGTTTTTAAAGAGAACAGATATAATAACCAAGCAGTAATAAGTACACTTTCAGCTTCGTTTTAATGACGGTGCATAGGTCTGGTGCAGGAATTGTATGCATAAAGGCCTGCAGTTTGACAATATGGACTTGTAATGTTATTTAATATTGTAAGAACCATTTGAAATGTTCCAGTGGAGGTATTTCAAGGTGAATGAGATTTCTGTGGTCTGAACAACCTCACCGCAAAGTCACAACATTATTTAAAGCAGCTTGCGGATTTAAGTGCGGCCCACTGTTTGAGCAGGCAACAAAAGTGTGTCGCTTTTGTCTCCATCAAACATGATCACAAATCATGTGATCATAACAATAAAACCGGTTTACTGTGCTTCCACCCTCGCCCAGAGAAAAACGGCCTTCACTGAGTGCAGGATCTCTGCTGGCCTGATACCAACGAGCGCTGTGCCTGTTACATGGTACACTTAGGTATAATTGCAGGATCACAATGTGCTGCACAAACATGCTGCAATTCGACTTTTAAATCCAAGAACTGTGGCGATGAAAGTGGTTGTATAGCTTTTGAAGGACATCAGGGCAAGGCTACTATTGTTTAGTGTTCCTGAAAGTCTTTTTTTTACATATAAACATTTTATTGTAGGCCACAGAGAAAGCAACTCGGAGGGAGAATATTCTAAAACACATTGTGAAAAGCAACTGTCTGTTTGACTGGGCCTTGGTCCAAACATCTCAAACAACCTTAACAGCACAAAGTTGCCTGAATGTCAAGGATCTCATCAACAACTTAAACTTCTGCCTGATAACAATTAATAACCACATCAAAAGCCATTGACTCTTAAGTGTTTTTTAACAGATCACAGAAAACCAAACTGATAGCAATATGCTAGCTAAAGTAATATCTGATGATATGCTGGTAGATTAAACAAGTGATTTACTTTGCAGAATATGGGTCTATATAATAAACTGACTCAAACAGAAACATAACGAGGCTTAGATAATACTTACATAAAAGCCGTGATAACAAAGGCCCACTTTGGCCAACTTTGACACATATGCAAAGTAACACACATAAAATCTCACGCTGTCCATACTGCATTCATAGAGAAACACACACACACACACTCAGAGCACAGGACAATGTTTCCTCATTAGTGGCCTGAGCAGGACAAGCCAGACAACACAAATCTCAGCCAAAGCCAATCAGTGCAGGGTATCACGGGGAACGCAGGCGAGGCAGAGGCTTAGACATGATGATGTTTACTGTTGACTTCAGCTAATCCTGGTACACAAACATGACAGACATCATCTCCCACTAAGAACACAGGTCCAGTGAAACATCCGCAAAGGTCCACACAGCGCTGCAGTCTAGGCTTTGCAAGATTGTCTGGTTTCTTTTTGGATCTCTACAGTACAATTTTATAAAACAGCACAGAATTTTCACCAACAAATTAATCCTGATACACAATAAAACCTAAATGCATCCAGGTTCAAAATGTGAAAGTAGTAAATAATACTTTCTGAAAGTTTTCAGCAGTGTGCATGGGAATGATTTATCCACCCAAATACATTAAAATGCATTACCAGAACATTTTTGTAAATGTAACATTTCACAACATCAGCAATCTAAGAGTGTTTTGGAAACTGAACACGCTACAAGTGATGCTCCGTGATCTGGACTCAGCTAAAAATAAGGTTAAGTTCCACACCACAGGCTATTCTGTCATTGTTCACCAAATGATGTGTGTTCCTGATCTACAGTAATTAGCCTGCAACTTAAATACATGAAATAGATACCAATATGCAGAAGTCTGTGGCGATGCTGATGACCTAAAGGCAGGCTTTATGTGTATTGTAAATTTGCTGGTACACACTAACTCTGAGCACAGGAGTCCTGTAAAAGTGTACTCAGCAGAAAGTCAAGAATGTCTTTTTTAATTTTAATTTTACTCTCCTTTAACTATAGCCTTTTGGTTCAGCGTATGCTTTAGAGCTTGAAGTGGAGACAGTTCTGAAAGTAGCCTTCACGACAGAGCGGTTTAGAGCCATCATTTGGCAAAAGACAGGGTGTGATGAAAGAAGAAGAAGAAAAAATCTTCAGGATCCTCACAGCATGAGATTGCTGTCTTGGTCTGTCTGACTAGCAGCTCAGTCACTAATCAGCCTACCTTCCCCAGCAGTGAACTGGGAGCACAACTGAAAGATAAACAGCTGACGGTGAATACTCTCCTGCTGCTCTTTGGGAATATTTAGTTCTTGCTCGCAATTAAAGATACACAACATGCTGTTGTGTTAAGATAATTCCAGCGCTGCAACGATTTAAACAACATGTTCAACAACATGTTTGGCCGTCAGCTGCTCAGAATTAAAAAGCAAAAGTCTCTGGAATTTTGTCCAATTACTAAACAAACAAATGGGGAGACATTTTTCACAAAACTAAGCTAATACTAGCTAACCTATCACATAAATGCAGGTATCTATATAGGAAAAAAATAAATGTTACTTTGGGTGAAAGTAATTAAACCAAATTAATAGTACATTTTAAAAACACAACAATAATTATCACATTTCTTCATGATGCTGTGATCTTACCTTATTGATGTGGCGTATCAATGGCCATTTGAGAACTTGTGTTGTATTTCATTATTGGGTCAGTTTTGCCTCTTATACATTAAGCCCCTGCACGAATGGAGAATGAGGAATTTGTTGGTGGCAAGACTGTGTAAAAACCTTGTGATTCTCTGAGTCATGCAAACTCCAGACAGACGGGAAAAGACAAGGTGAGATCACTGATATTGTACAAATATCTTGTATGGCAGCACAACACGCAGACACAAACACACTGAGAATATACCTAATATTTTATGTGTTCAGGAAAATGTCCCTGCCTCAGTCTGGCATTTGTAGTCTTCCGACTTTTTCCACCTAATGACCTCACAGGAAGGGTTGTCTACAGCTGCTGAGGAACATAAAGTTTCATTCAACAGAATGAATGGGGCACTATGAACACACACATACACTGAAGCTCATACATTCATTAGGTGGGTGGTACCTTAGTATAACAGCTTGTGACTGAACTTAGAAGAACACAAGAGAAAACTCAGCCTACACTCCTGTTTAGCCTTAAATCTGGCTGCACACGATGTTCACTCATGGGTTTGTCATCATCAAACAACACCACACAGCTGTTGTGTACAACCATCAGCCCACTGTGCTATTTGATGTGCCATGCAGGACTTTTCTGAGCGGCTCATTGAAATAAACAATGCTGAGTCAATGTGGCTTGATGATTCGGGAACGATCCTGCCTGCGATCTGAAACAATGCCTAGTGAGCTAAATTACCTGCCAAATACTCAGAAAGGTTGTTTTTATCGGTTACTGCGTAATCTAAAAACCATTTACAGAAGTGGTAGAGCTAAAGTGCTTGATGAATTGAACGATCAGTTAAAAGGAAATGAATGAATAACTAGTTCATGTGTTTTAATGATAGTCGAATTGACAAAAGATTTAAAGATGCCACCTTGATCTCTGTGAAACAATCGGTAGTTGATATTGACATCAGAAATTATTATAGCTGCAGCCCTTTAAGGAAGGACAGAATTAGAATGACTACAAAAGAGAGAGGGAGGAGGAGGATCTACAATAAGCCCTGTCATGTGTAAAGGTTTGAGCTGTTCCATATAATCACTCAGAAATCTCAGTAATTCTGCCAAGTAGCCAAGAGCAGGGAGAGAGTGAGGGACCTTGAGAAAAACACAGTGTGGGCTGATGTATGATGAAGACAGATTTGGAGATAGACGAATACACAAAGAGTGGCTGCTTTTTCTGGAGGGCAGGATATGGAAGGAGAAGGCAAAAGGATGTAGAGGAAAGAATGTGAAGGAGATAGAGGAGAATATGAGGAGGAGGAGGAAGGATGGGGAGGAGACAGACAGACTAGCTTACTTTAACTCCTCTGACTGCTCCTCGGCGGGAAGCAGGGTTATGTCATGCAAATATAGAGGTGAAGGGGAAAAACTGGGATAAAGAATCTTTAAATGGTGCCTAAAGGACGAGACGTATGTGACATCTGTCTGCAGAATGTCTCACATTCAAACGTGGATGGTGAAGAAATGCCTCAGTAAGAAAAGGCAGGGGAAAAACAAGAGGGAGTTCATGCACTAGAGAAGGAATGTCAGAGGCAGACCTGCTTGAGTCACCCGGCTTCTTGGAATTATCTTATCATGAAGGAAAAATATATTAGGATTACAAAGAAATCTCTTTATAATGACTACTTCGAGTTACACAAATGGTAGTCTCGCACGGCCAGACCTATCTCCAGTGCGCCCTACATGCAAGGTTAATGCGTTTGTCCTTCCAAAATATCTTATAAAGTGCTTGTTCAGTTCAGATAGCTATTGTTGTTGCAATGGAGGATGCAAACACTGAATACAGCCAGTGTGACTCCTTGTGAGCTCACACAGACGACTATTCACTAAAGCATAAACACAGCGTCGAAATGTAATCTGACGGTTTTTTATGATTTCCTCCTAGATCTTTAACACTGTGCAAGACTCCGTGTGTGTGTGTGTGTGTGTGTGTGTGGTGTCACGTTGTGCATCAAAGGTGCCTAAAAGCTAATCTTGGTCTGCATTGTGAAACTTGCAAATATTTGACCATACATACTGAGGAATTCCTGTTCAAGTGCCCAAGTGGTACTTTGACCACACGTGGCACTACTTGAGAATAAGACCGGCTTGACATATATAAATGGCTTTGAGTATATTTAGGTAAACAAGTCAGTTTTGCTGTTTTAAAGTTAAACAGCTTGTGAGCTGTAGTACACTGAAATCAAATGCCAAGGCACCCTCATGACAATGATAAGTATTTTGAGCCTTGGTACAGTTTCTCCTAACAGAACATTAGGGCTGCACTTATGATAATGACTATTTTCGCAACCAATTAATACATAACTCATGTTCACGATTTCTGATCGTCTATGAAATGTCAGAAATTAGCAGAAAAGGCTTCTCATATTTCCCCAGGGTCTTGTTTAGTCCAATCATCAGTCTAAAACCAGTGTCCTGGCATATAAAACGAAGAAAAACAGCAAATTAGTTCAATAGCTGATATTAAAAATTGATTATTCAACTAGCTTTTGATTAGTTGTCTACCGTGCAACAATAGGATTAATGAAATGATTGTTTTAGCCCTTTGGAGGGCAACCAGGTGCAATCTAATAATGTTACATAACCCTAAAAAATGATCATAAAGAGAAAAAAACCCAAGACGTGTTGCTTACATGCAATGGAAATACTACCACAAGGCAGTATATTGAGAGTTTCAACACTATCTTGCTCAATCAAGAACAATAAAATCAATATAAAACAAATAGTGGATGGCAGTGAACCTGGCATTAACACTGAACTATGAGCCTGTAAAACAAAGGCACCACACAGTTTTATATCAGCCTGGAGTGATAGTAACTGATAGTAGTTCAGCTCATGGTCCAGTCACCACGGTTCAGCTTATTTAAAAAGAAAAAAATAGATAAAGTTTAGCGAATTATACCTTTCACTTATTCAAAATTAGCTTGCACAGCCACCGGTAACAATAAAGCTTTAACAGGGACCACGTTAGCCCTTCTCATACCGTCGAGGATTAAGCGAGCAGCAGATTAGCTAACCTACCTAGCGGTCCGCAGACAGGCTCAACAGGTGGTTAGTCTGACAGGTAACGTAAGCAGCTCATTTAAGCTACCTGCCTTCATTCACAGCACTCGGGTGCAGATAAAGTTAACACCGGCGACTTTATTTGAACCGGGGGACTTTTAATTGTCAAAAACGCTGAGAACACACCTGTTGAGCGGCGCCACCGTTGATATTATGTCATGCTAACGTTACCTTAGCCTGAGGTTAGCTATTCAGCAGCACGGCAAGCGGAGCCGCGCTGCCGTGGAGCACAATTAACTACATTTATCGAGGTAACAACTTAGTTTAAGTGATACGAAGCGAATTAAACCGAGCAGGATGAGCAACATCGATATAAAGTGATAGAAACCGGCGTGTCGTGGCTCACCTGTGGAGGTGCCTGTCAGTGGCGGCTCCTGTGCGAGTCTGCGGCGGTGAAACTGAATCAGCTGCTGTCCGCTGCTCCAGCTCCAGCCCTCTGGGGAAATGCTTCACCATAACAACCGGACCTGCGCCCTCTGCCCCCGCAGGACAGCCTCCAGCAGGGGGCGGCAGAGTCCAGTGCACTCTGCAGTGCAAGTGAATGAGGTAACTTTTATTTCTCTGGCACCTCTCAGAGCCACACTCCTTCTACAGTCGTCCTCAAATTTATTCATACCCTTCCATTAAAGAAAAGGCAAAATTCATCATAGTCAATCAAATAACTAGAAACTGAAAAAAGTAATAATAAATAAAAATTTTCTAAATTATAATTTAGTGAAATAAGACATTGCTTTTGAATTGTGGTTGAAAAGTAGAATTTAAAAAAACAAAAAACAAAAACCTGTCCCAGAGAAATTAGAGCACTTTGTTGATGAGCAGTGGGCCAAAATCAAAATACCTTTCAACAGGTGCACAAGTCTGACTGAGAGTTACAGAAAACACAATATTACAATAATATTTTCAACAAAATATTAGTTTATGGTCCCCCGTGTTTATTTTTTTTAATATGTTTGTGTTTCTGTTGAGCCACAATTCAAAAGCCATGTCATGATTTTCACAACTTTTTTATTCATTATTGCTTTTGTCAATTTCAACCTTTTTCAGGGACAGCTGTTTTTCCCCTTCTTTAATAGCAGGGTATGAATACATTTGAGGGCGACTGTACATGTGCACCTAAAATACAATAATGTAAAATACATCAGACATTTAATTGAATAATTAAACCTATCGAAAGAAAAAAAATAGACCAGACTTTATAAAATAATACAGATTCATTAAAATTATTTTAAAAAGAACTGTCTTTAGCTTACTTTAAAAAA
>NW_007579855.1:49831-79124 GCF_000690725.1 Stegastes partitus
CTAAAATCAAAATACCTGTCAACAGGTGCACAAGTCTGACTGAGAGTTACAGAAAACACTTGATTGCAGTGATTGGCTCAAAGGGTTGTTCAACAAAATATTAGTTTACGGGTCCCCACATGTTTTTTATTTTATTTTTTATTTGTTTGTTTATTTTCCTGTTGAGCCACAATTCAAAAGCAATGTCATGATTTTCACAACTTTTTTTTTTTTATTGATTATTACTTTTTTCCCCCCTTCTTTAATAAGAGGGTATGAATAAATTTGAGGAAGACTGTACATGTGCACCTAAAATACAATAATGTAAAATACATCAGGCATTTAATTGAATAACTAAACCTACCGAAATGAAACAAAGTAAAAAAGAACAATATTAAACTGCCAGAGTAATAAGTTATAAGGACACAAACCTGTTCATATTTTTATTTTCTTTATATTTTTTATTTTGCATTCCTCTTTGCTGTTTGATCAGATCAAATAGCAAAGAGAAATAAAAAGAATGCATATCAAACAAAAGCTCGGGTCTTAAGAGGTTAGGGGGGAGTTACCAAGCAAGCATCAAGTGTGTAATTTATACAGTACCTTATCATGCACAGAGGTTATTCAAAGTGCTTTACATGCAAAGGTAAAAAAAAATAAAAATAAATTGTGTGAAAGATAATAAATGTAAATAAAGCAGCTTAAACTGAAATGATTCAATCAAAACAAAGTACAGACA
The DNA here is from genome assembly GCF_000690725.1 of Stegastes partitus. Classification (NCBI taxonomy): domain Eukaryota; kingdom Metazoa; phylum Chordata; class Actinopteri; family Pomacentridae; genus Stegastes; species Stegastes partitus. Next base: position 50,550 of record NW_007579855.1, read on the forward strand.
GGCTGACCAAAACAGTGAAAAAACACAAAAGATAAGGAAAATAAAAAGATGACAAAAGATAGTATATAATAAAAAAATTTGAAAATAATGTATATTTAGTAAGAAAAAAAATAGAACAGACTTTATAAATTAATACAGATTCATTCAAATTATTGCAAAAAGACCTGTCTTTAGCTTACTTAAAAAAAACAAAAAAAAAACAGCTACATTTGGGGCAGATCCAAATTCCCAGGGAAGCTGGTTCCTGCAGTAAGCAGCAAAACGACAAAACAACATGTCAGTGTGTCTGGTCTAAACTCTGGGCTCCACTAACTCACATGTCTCTGCAGATCTTAGAGACCTTCCAGACTTGTACTCAGCAAACATGCCTCAGATATATTTTGGACCATTGAGAGATTTACAGACGATAAGCAGAGCCTTAAATTCAATTCCATATTTAACTGGAGGCCATCTCTAGGAGATCAAGAGTAGAGTCAGAGTAATGTGTTCTCTTTTCTTGGTGTCTGCTAGTTTTCTAGCAGCAGCAGCATTTTGGACCCAAATGTTGACCATGTTTTTATGATGCCAGAATGAGATTTAGTTGCTGAGATTCTTGCACCTATCTACAGAGTAAAATTTATTTTTATGTTAAGGAAAATAAAAAACACAGGCACAACAGATACATTTTAATGCACCCTTGGCCTCATTCACATTTTTATGCTTTATTGACAGAGATATTTACTTTACATTCCCCCTGAAGTCTTCACCTACGCTGGAGATGACTTGTGTTGGAAACAGGCATCATATTAGTTTGTACCACACTGTACAGTCTAAAACAGTAAAGGTTTGCCCCACTCGTTTTCAGCCTAAACTTTGAAATTGAAAACATATTTGGATATGAGACCTGAGGGTTACTGGAGAAGAATAAAAGGTCAGAAATATACAAAGGAATCAAATCAGTAATAAAACAAACAATATTGAAAACACAGCCAACTAAGTGGAGGCTCCAGGAAAACTGGATTCCAAACCTAACAGGGAGATAATGTGCCAAACTGGAGAGATCGCTGCATCTGGTGTTTGTCACTTCTCCATTCCATAAAACGTCGATGGTTTATTGGTGCAGATGAGAAGACAGTCATGGAGTCATGGAGAGACGGTTCATCTGGGTTACTGGGGAGCATTATGTGGTGACTGAAGTTAAGGTATCAAAAATAACACATACCTGGCTGAATGTTTTAGGTTCGCTCAGGGGTGATGCTGAGGATGTATTATGAGACACTTAGTGCCAAATGTATACAGCACAATAATCAGACATGACACAGGACAGATCACATTGGTCTAAGTGGAGTAAAGGCTGCTTCCGTAACGTGCAGTCACTATCTTTAGATGCTAAATATCTATGTATTACAGTGCGATGATCATTTGAAACTACTATTGTAGGGAGAAACTTTTCATACACATTTATTCAGGCCACAGTTTATTCAGGACTAAAGGAAAAAAATGTTTTAGTTCTTTTCATGTAGTTAGTTGATGCATGAGGCCTTTTCTTGTGTTCTGTAGAGCCATCTAGTGGTCTGATTGTGCATTTACGTGAGAGTTTATTGGTGTACTCCTCAGCAACTGCAAATACTAAAGGGAAATACTTTATACTGTGGACTAAACCCTGCTTATATCCCAGCTCTATTTTAAAATGCATTAATATTGTGTAAATTTTGGGGATTTCTTCATGAAATAGTCAATTTGGAGGAAGACTTTTTAACCTGTTTCCAAAATAGTGCATTGGATCAATAAAATAAAATAAAATAAAATAAAAATGTATTTAGTATTATGGGAAGCTGCAGCAGAAGAGAAACAACACTGGAAGAAATCCTATTAATTAATCTTAACAAACCAATTAATATATTAAAATTCTATGTCTTGACAAAGCATGTTTATAGAAGGGTGTACAATTCTTAGATGCAGCTCATATAAAGAAGTTTAAAACCTTATTGCCATATGATTGCACTTGTCAGAAAAGTGCAGGAAGAAGATGTTGAGACATTTTGAGTGACTAAAGGTAACTTCAAATATATATTTAAAGCTCTTATAGCTTGTCTTCTCATACAGGAGAGTTACCAAACGTTATACCAAAAAGAATTTGAATTTATTGTGCCATCTTTACCAAAATTACAAACTCTGATCATTCTAAAATGAGCATTAGTTATGTTTAAACAACAGCAATTACTGAAAACTGTGTTACAACACAGACCTACAGTCAATGCTCATTTTTATAGGTAGGTGCACTCTAAGGTGGAGAAAGCACACCAACCTTTTAAAAACAATTAGAGCTGACATACCATAGTTTTAAAAAAAGCAAACAAAAAAAACCCCTGCTTGATTTATTAATTAAGTATAAAAGGTGTGTTTGTGTGTATAAGCATGTGTTTGTATGCGCATTTATGTGTGTGTCAGAACTTATTTCAGGTCCGACAAAGATGAACACACTGCAGTCTTTTCACAAGCAACTGTCAGAGGGTGTTTTCTCATCTAAAAAATCTCTCTGTGCTGCACAAACATGACCATGTGCATTATTAACAGTTTCAAATTAAATGTCATTTTAACAAAGTTATACTCCTAATGTGATAACTCAAGACAAGATGCACTCAGCAGCATCAGAATCAGCGGGTAGTTCCCAAAAACAGAGTGATGACCCTGTGATCTGGTGACCCCTGCAGCGACCCGGCCATCCAACACAGCAGCGGTGATACTCTGCAGAGACACAACAAGGAAACAGCTTGGGAGCCTGAACTATTGTTACCAGATCTGATCCTCAGGATGTGATGCAATGCAGGGCTGGAATAGTGCTTAGAATTGTAGGAATATAAACATAAAAACGTATCCCTAAAACAAACTAAGTGAAAAAGGACAGTGTTGACTGTCATCTTTGAAAGTTGAGGAGACTGGCTGCAGTTTGGTGGAATGAATTTGTCATAAGAGAACAATAAGAGTAGCTGTTAGACATGATCACACTGCAAATAAACAATATAGATCTTCTGGCATCCTGCTGACAAATATCGCTTAATTTTACAGGAAAAAGCTCAGTGCACGGAATGAGTGCATTAATGCATAATATAACTCTGTCACACGAGGCTGACTTTTCCTCTTCAGCATCAGGATGCAGGACGGCAGCTCAGCAGGGATTTGTCCAGACACAATCGGTGTATGTGAACAGCCTTTCCCAAGATGCTGGTCCTATTCATGCAGTCTCCCATTCTTCTCATGCATGGCTCACTAATCCAAACAAAACCTATTAAGTGGTGCTCCAGCAGACAGGAGGAGATAGACTGACAGTTTGTATTTAAATGAGTGTGTTTGGCGCTGAGCACTTCACTATGAGAGCTTATGTAAATAGATGGGAGTCTGGTAAGTATTTTTTTGCATGATGGGTGAGATTTTACAGCCAACAAAAAGTCAATAAATTCAACTTTAGACAGAGAATACTCACTTAAAGCTGCTGTTTTTGGAGACCTGCCACATGTTGCGCATTATCTGGGTGAATCAAGCTCAAGTGTGGAGTGAAACCACCAGAGGGGGACACACTTTCTATGCAGCTGTGGCACAATCAGAGAAGAAAACCACTGATGCAAATTGCAGCAGGTGGGCGAAGGAGGTGAGGAATGCCATCTGACCTGGAAAACAAGCTCAAACATTTTGAAAATCAGTGTGGTAAGTTTATCACAGAGAGCCATTATTTATTGCTGGAAAGGCCTTCAATGCAAGTCAATCAAAAAGTTTTTCTGCCTTTTTTTTTTTTTTTGCAACCAATTGATTAAAAACCATCCTAACTGGAAGTGTAAAGGTGTTTTTGGATGTAATTTGGTGCCAGAATATGGAAAGTAGCACTCAAATTTGAAGGAGTATGTGTTTTACAGGTCAGCCTCACATGTCATATGCAGCAGTGTGTAGGTTACTTGTCATGTATTTACAGGTAAAGCAGCATTAGAGCTTGAAAACAGTTTCCAATTCCTTTCATAAGTTAATGTTGGAGTCAAATTTCATTATCTCATCAGATGCAATATGCCCATTAGAGCCATAATAAGAATGATAAACTACCACTAGTTCACTCACATGTTGATTCTTGGTTGGAGAGATTTCTTGCTCAGTTTCCAACAATTTGGGGAGGGGGGGAAGAGGAACATGATTGCTCATGTTTAAGGTGTGAACACTTAGCAGCTTGTAAGCGCCAGAAAACCCACAAATGGTGTCGAACAGCTCCTGTATTTCACATGCTAAGTAGTTTCTTTGGGAAGGAATCGTCTCCAGCTTGCCAACGGGGTTCCTTCTAATCCAACTTGTTTTCACTGTCTTGCTGGGAAGCAGGAGTTTGCACATTAGCACTACGTTAACCTGAACAAAAGACGTGCATTCTCGAAACTTACGCGTTTCAGCGCTGAATGGCATTCTGCATATAGTCCCCACTGTGCAAAACACCCACCGACCGATGCGTGTTCTCAGACACCAGAAAACAGTAATGACTCCAAAAGATATCATCTGAGTTGCAATTTTCGTTTTCCAAAACTATCCCCCCCCCTCCTTTTTTCTTCTTGTTAAGGTGTTTACTTCAAACTAACCGAAATGACTTGCATGAGTAACAACTAGTGCACCATGGATACTTCCAGTGAAATTTCTCACAATTTAAAAATTTGCTTAATTTCTTTGATACAGTCTGTTAAACAAAATCATTCCTAAAGTATTGAATTTACCACCTTTAACGTTTGTATATTAGCCACCTCTCATGTATATTGCTCACATAAATTGTTGATTGCATGTAATCTTCAATCGAAATTACTTGTCTTTCTTGTACCGACCCCACCCCATTATGAGTTTCATTTTCACCTCTGCACCCAAGTGTCACTCTCAGAGAGAAATGCTACAAACTCATTTAAAATAGCAGTTTTTATAGAGACCATGAGATACAGATCTGGAGTTGTGCGAATTGTTGAAGTTTAATTTCAACTCCAAAAACGCACTTATGCCTCCGTGCGTAAATCTTCGGAGCTCTGCTTTAGAAAAGCAATTCTGAAATTTGCGTTGTATGTGGCGTGTTGATATTATCATAAGGATGATTTACTGGTTTACTGTCTTTTTTTTCTCTGCTCTTTGTACACATACCCACCCCAGCCCCCCAGGGCGATCAGTCATCCCACTTTCAGATAACGCGTCATTCTCTCCCCGATTACGCAGCGGGATTTACATGAAACTGTTAATTGTTTGCTCTTCAAATAGAGTCAGCCTGGAGCCAGTAGTCTGCCAGAAGTTAAGGACCAACTCTTTGACCTCCCTCCCCCCCTCCGTGCTCCTGTCCGAACGTCCTGGCCGATCTTCCCCCCCTTGGCAGATCAGCATGACAAAGCATTGGTCAGCGCAGAGTCTCTTGGCACCACCCGCGCTGTCCCACCATGGAGAACATCACGACCATCAACTTGACTCCCACAGGAGAGCGCAGCAGAGTTTTCGTGGCGAGAGTGTAGTGCGGAGCTCATCAGCCCAATACTGGCCTCACCACCCGGCTCAGATGGCTCCCCAGCAGCCGCCGCGCTTGGAGAAGCCCTCTGCCTGCATCGAGCACATCAGCAGCGCCACGGAATTCATGGATAAAGTCGTCCCACCTGGCTCATCATACGCGAACACTCAAGATGCCCACTTTAAGCAGGAAACGAATACCCAGGACGCATGGAGCGGTGAACAGGAGAAGAGTACTGCTGGCGTTGGGAAGAAAAAGAACTACAAGCGGTATCCAAAACCACCGTACTCGTATCTTGCAATGATCGCTATGGTCATCCAAAGGTCTCCAGAGAAGAAGTTGACGTTATCTGAGGTAACTGTGAAATTACATTGTTCACATGTTTCATGTATGAATGCAAACTACTGGATTTTGGGTCACTTGGCCATCTATTGGGCATGTTGTGTTTTACGCGCAGCGCTGCTTATGAGCGCTTCTTTCCTCAACATTTTATTGAGAGAATTCATTCAGATACAAGGAATTGTTACATTGATTTAGAGGGAGAGTACGCTGCATTTGGTTTTCATTATTAATTGTATCGAAAGCACGTGGGGAGTGCATACTTTTACAGTGCGTAAAATGACACTAAACAGTCACCTCTTCGTGACACTTGAGTGACTATTACTCGTACCATTCTTGGTTTGCTTTGATAAGGTTGGATTGCAGTGAAACCAGACACTGATCTGTATCAGCAACAGTGATAAGATACAGTACATTCTAAAATCACGTTTCATTTGGCCTCAGAGGGGCTGTATACTGTCTTTTTTCTAACTTTAAAAATACTGTTTTGCCATTTTAATTCCTATAATACATTAATTAGTATAAAGATCCATTTTGCCCCAACTAAAAAATATAAACAGCATTTCATGCAGTGTACTCCAAAAAGCAATTCAAACAAGATTCCCACAACTTAAGGGCATGATGCACGTAGATATACCTGTAAGCACTATTTTGGTGCTTGGGTTGCCATAAAAATGTTGATAATTGCATTAACCGGAGTGTAATTCAAACTTACATTTCAGAATTAGTTTGTTTATTACTGAATTTAGGTTGAGGGAACTAAATGAAATTGACTTGGTAACTTAAACTTTCTTCACTTTGAAATCAGGATTTCAAACCATCTCCCCTATTGTAGTTAAGACTGATAGAAATATCTTTGATTGCAGATTTTTTTTATTCTATTTATTTATTTTTTTAAAGCAGGTTCCCCTAACTCAATGCACTTTGTCGGTTGAACATAATTCCATTAAAAGTTGTCATGACCCAAAAAAAGTGTGTGAATTGGGTCTACATACTAAAACAGAAGAGATGTGTTGATGTTTGCTTACGTTGTATTATACAACATACTGATATGTCTTTTTATTTTCCAGATCCTCAAAGAGATCAGCACCCTGTTTCCATTTTTCAAAGGAAACTACAAAGGTTGGCGGGATTCGGTGCGACACAACCTGTCTTCTTATGACTGCTTTGTTAAGGTTTGTATTTTGAAACTGTAATATTAATACATGGACAAGACCTTAAACCATTGTCATAACTCTATCCTTGTAGGAAAAACTGCCAGCTTTTAGGAATAATATTGCGATGCTTAATTGTGGAACTGCTCTTTAAACAATATTGATTCTTAAATGGCTTTCAGAAGGCTCTCTGGTTCTTCAAAGCAGCATTACCAATTGAATTTTTAGTTCTTAGAAGTACTAAGGATTCTTCTTTTTTGTTTTTTGGAGTTATTTGGTTTGGTGGCAAGTAAAAGCATAAAAATGGAGCTGCAACTAATTATTATTTTCTTTATAAATGTATCACTTGGTTTCTAAAACATCAGAAAACAGTGAGAAAAGCTCTTCACAATTTCTTAAGTCCCTTATTGGCATCTTGTAGCATGTTGTTCTGTCTGACCAACAGACCAGAAGCCATAATAATTGTATTATAATGAAAAGGACCCAAAATTGTTCTTACATTTTACTTTTTTGCTTAAAATTTGAACAGTTGTCAAGTAAAATCAAAACAAAGTTGCCTTAAAAATGGCTCCTTATTGAACCTATCTTTGCTAAAGTTCTGTGGAGCGCCATCTTTGGTGCCCAAAGGAAGCATGTTGATGGGTCTTTAAGGCAGCTTTACGGTTTATTTGAAAAAAAGATCTCTTGCTAGAAGTTTTTTTAAGCAACTAAAAATGGCTCTTCTATGGCATCACTGTAAAGAACCATTTTTAGTTACCTTTATTTTTCCGAGTGGTCAATCCTGCTAAACTAGATTCTCCAGCCAAGCGCTCATATCACCATCCATCCTCCTTCCACATGCAGGTGTTGAAGGATCCGGGTAAGCCACAAGGAAAAGGTAACTTCTGGGCTGTGGAGCTGAGCCGTGTTCCTCCGGAGCTTCTCAAGAGGCAGAACACGGCTGTGGCGCGCCAGGATGAGACAATCTTTGCCCAAGATCTGGCCCCCTACATTCTGGAGGGACACAAGCCTGAATCTGAGCCGCCTCCTAATCCCGTGACCTCCCTCCCTCCTGCGCGCTCCGGAAACACCCCCCCACCACAGGAAGACTTGTTCCGACCCAGGCTGGACTCGTCCTTCGCCATCGACTCTCTGCTACACAGCTTGCGGCCGGCTAGTGCTTCGGGGGATGTGAATGTGGCTGCCAGGGACTCCTGGGGCGAGATGGAGCGCTCTCGGCCTTCTCTGGCTCCACGACCTCGCTACGCCTCCTCTGCCCTCAGCGCCTCTGCCAGCTCTGCAAGTCCGGCCTCCACCTCCTCCACGTCCTCCTCCTCTTCCTCTGAAGACGAATGGAAAGGAATACCTCTATCCAGGAAGCGAGTTCCTCCTGATGGTGAAGCAGGCTCAGATGGTTATGAGGATTTCAGGGCGCCAGTGCAAAAATCAGCCAGACGGGAGACAGTTGCACCTCCATGGGAGCTCCCTACCTCTTACACTAAATATGCTCCCCCCAATGTTGTTGCCCCACCAAGCATACGCTTTAATGGAAATCCGTTAATGTCGCTGCATGCTGGACTACCTCTCTACGGTTACAGTAGCTCACCTGTGACATCTGGTCACTTCATAAGCCATGCCTATTGGCCCATCCTCCCCAGCAGGCGCGTTTCAGTTCAAGCCCCTCCCTTACTTATGGACCTGGACAACATGTTGCAATCTGTGCCTCCAAATAAGAGTGTTTTCGACGCGTTCATACCTGCCAATCAGAACACTCACCCACATCATCAACCACCCAGTCAGTACGTGCTGCAGAACGGGGCTCCGCTGAACAGATATCATCAGTATTAACTGTCTTACTCAGGCTGTCACTCAAACAGATGTCAAGCTAAACCACCGTGACACACGGTGGGGGGTAAAATTGAGATCGACAAAGGAAATGAATTTGAAGTGTTGACTGTCTCGTGCAGAAAATCCTACTGACAGATTCGTGCTTCTAGCAAGACAAAGAGCCAGTGTTTAATTTTTCCAGGTCAAGATTTTAAAAAGAAAAACCTTTTTGTCTATAACCAGTCTGAGGAGTGGTACACAATTTCATTGAAGCAAAAACTACCTCAAACAACTATATAACCAAACACCTACCTCAGTCTTTCAGTGAAATTGTGTACTACTACAAGGTCTTTGCACTGCCAATCATATTTGCACTGTTTTATATTTACATGAATTTGATGTCATACATTAAGTGCTTTAAATGTTTTCTACCTGTTGTGACTGCTGAATGTATTATGTGGAAAAAAGTTATTTAGGCCTGTAAATTGTACATACAGTAATTTTTATTATTATTTTTTTTTTACAATTTATCCAGCCAAATTATACTGTAATTTAGGACTGTTGATTAAATAAGTGGCATTTTCGTCATCAGGCTGCATCAGTGCATGTTTACTGTTTTTTGTCTGTTTCATAAAGTGTGGACTGTCTGTCTTAGTGATGGTATTGACTCTGTTTACTGAAGTTTTGTTACATTTAACTGGTAAGAAAACTAAAGAATCCCACACATAATCCATTCATTCAGCTCAGTTTTATAACATCTGTGCACCGATGTGGTGCTTGTAATTTTTTTGACGTTAGTTCAGGTGATGGATGTGCTGGATTCTTTGTGTGTCTGAGAACTTCTCGTGACACTTTCAACGATCTATCTCTGCACAGTTGCCAGCATCTACCTCAAACTGGAACGTTTCTGGTAGACTTTCCACTGTTATTTGCACTATTTTAATGTCATTATAATCACCAATGCAACTGCTTCTAAAATGTCTCCCTACCTCGACAAGTGAATGTTTTAAGTCATTTTGCTGTGGTCTTGTTAAAGGTTTGTACAGTACTGAGCTGAGTTTAAAGAAAGTTACAGAGTTGAACAGGGTGTGGAATAAAAATGCTGTTTATTCTGACAGTGCTGTTCAGTGTTGTGTATGGCAGTTAAAGTAAACCACAACTGCAAAGTCTTCTTAAACAACTTTACATGTACATGTTGGATTCTACTTGATTGCTTTATCATTTACACGCTACTCACTTTTACTTATTTGTTGAGATGGTTGTTTACACCTGACTGGTTTATTTGCTCGGTCTTCTGTGTCCAAATCTCATCTCTAGTGGTTTAACGAACATGCCGCCTGTGTGGACGGTTTAGAATTAGAACATTTGCAATACTAACTTGGGTCAAAGAAGTCGACCTAACCTGTCATTTAATTTCACATTTTAAGACTTGTTTAGTGGTTTACAACGGCCTGTGATGTAGAAATGATCTTTGCTCTACGGTCATTTGGTTGTGCGATATGTAAAGGGTGACTAGTGAAATAAACCAGCAATACGACAATGTAAAAAAATCTACTCAACAGCAAATTATATTTTCAGTATCAGAAGCTAGAACCTATGTGAACCTATGTCAGCAGTATTTTACTGTTTGACAAAGTGGAGCTCATTTTGATTTTTTCTGTATTTTCCTGTGTACTTTAATTTATAACATCTTATAAGTAAAATCAGTAAAGACGTAATTTGCATCCAGAAATTTCAGCTGCTAAATGTACGTTGTCTGAAATCCAGTGACGTGCAAGTACAAATGAAAGAAAATTAAAACATCTCTAGTTAATCTGAGGTAGTATTGCAGTGGTTTTGTAGACACACGATTATCAAGTTTTCTTACTACAACCAACTACTGAATTTGCCCTTCTTGAAATATTTTTTTCACCCCTCAGAAGTTTTGTATTTGACTGTTTACCATCTGAGTCTTTTCCCCACAATTTCCTTGTTTTCTTTTCCTACAAAAGGGCTATATGTGTTACAACTGTTGGTCATCGACGGTTTTTTACTAAAAGCATGAAACCAGCAAAATATTGTGTGGTTGCTTTTCAAGCTTTTTAAACCTGATAACTTTTGGTGAGTGTCGCCATTTTTGATTAACTGAATATTTTATTGTAAAAATATAGTTTTTCTTTACTGCCTGTTGTCTGTTTATAGAGAGTCTCACACCCTCCCCAGCTCCCAAAGCCTAAAGCAGAGATTAGCCGGTGGATAAAAGTGGAACGAGATCATTTCAGGGTGCAGCAGCAGGGGGTGAGTCTCAAATTCTCCCAAAGTGATAGATTGTTTTACCACAGCAATGGTGATCCATAGGTAAGGAAATTATCTTTAATCCATAGTCCATGGTCTCTGTGTTCCACCTTCCAGCACACCTACATACACACCAGCTGATTTACATCAACAGTGCAGCAGCCGTCAGCCTCCTGCTGCTTCCCCTGCTGAGGCCACTATCTCTTTATCTGCTGCCTACGCATGCCTGCAGTCCCTCACTATCCTACCTCCTCGACTCCATGCTCAATGCTATGGATGGGAGGAGGGGAAACCATTTTAAATGAGGGATGCGTCCCCCTTCCCCCAAACGATCCTGGGTGTGACTACCTGCTATACATGAATTTGGTGAGTCGTTGTGTGCTTAAGTTGTCTCCATGAGTGACCAACAACCCATGTGTTGTGTTGTTCCCAACCTTATGAGGCAGCAGAGAATCATTCAAACAGCTTCCCTACACCATTTACAGTGTATAATCTCCATATATGTGAGTGAGCTTTGAGTGAATGAGCAGTGTTTACAAACCACAGTGTCCTGGATTGATATTAACTTTCTAATGTGACACTGAGACAAAACTGCAAGACTTTAGGTTTCATAATATGATCTGACAAGTCTTTGCACCAGAGCATTTACACTCTCTTTATGTGCTGTCTTAACAAATTGTCGCTCCTACATTCCAAAATAATCTACGCTAAATGATTGTCTTCTTTTGTAAAACTGCTGACACATAACTGACAATCTTGCCTGCAAGTCTTTAAATTTACGGACAGGATAAGCTGCAAAATTAATTGCCTTTCTTGGGATCAAGAAAGCAGCCTCTATCAAAAATCTGAATCTCAAGATGAGAAAACGGTGACAATCTCATTAGTAGAAATGAGTTTTATTGTATTTTTTTTGTTAAAAATAATAACAAAAAAAACACATTGTGAAACGAGGTATTGGATAAGTGATTGTTCAGTTACACCAGATAAAAAGCTGCTTCACATTGGCTTTAACTTGAGATCCTTAGACTGGAATTTATACAGAGAACTTAAACTAGAAGGCATCTTGCCAGGGGATCACACAAGCTGTGACATCTGTCAACATGTTAACGTTCCAATCCATGAGTACTCAGTCATTACTATACTTTTACATGACAATTTAGTATTTATGGGTCACAAAACCCCCACTTTTGAAATGTTTTGATCCAAAACTACACACTTATAAAGTTTTGTGACAGCATCTTGCACCGCTGTGACGCAGACGTGTTGACAAAATCTCTCCATGGACAGATAGACATACATACAAAAGCTTGCAAAAGTACTAAAAACTGCCTTTGTGGTAGTTTCCACAACAGTAGGCATCTACAGGACCGCATTTTGCCACAATGACACACTCATAAGGTGAAAACAATAACCTCTACGTTATCGTGTCTGGTAATAATGACAGCTGGGTGCTCACGGGTCAGAAAGCTGGAAAAAGGTTTACAGGCGTCATGGCTGGTGTGAGCTCATTGCAAGATGGTCTCTGATTAGTTTTGTTGTTGACATAATTAGCCTTAGCTATTAGTATTCAGAGTCTTGGCCTGTTAATGTGAGCACAGGCTGTTATTGTTAGAACAATTTATAAACTGGCATATGTGACATTTATCTATGTTACATCTTTGAAATGTATGTCTGGACACAAAGCAGGATTACTTGTGTTGACTGTTATTGCCTATATCTGGGCTTCAGTATTCTCCCTTCTAACTTTACTATGTGCTATTTTTCACAGTATTTTGATAAAACCGCTGCTACCACTGCTTGTTCACTTTAAAGACTCCACAGTTGTGAAAAGGAGCCTCACTCTTGTCTTTTCCATCTCTTTCTCTGCCTGCGTTCCTGTGATATCCCCACCTCTTCTCCTCCGGCCCGCCTCTTAACTCTCCCTCGCTCTCTCATTTCCTTTCACACTCCCTCTTGTGCCATTCGATATTCAAAGACGCTGCCCCTCTCAGGGAATGTCTCATTCATGCGCCTTCTCTTGGTCTGAGGTCTATTGTTATGTTCCTCCTCTGTTCCATATCCTCCTCCTCCTGGAGTGTAGAGGCAGAACATGTCCTGTAGAGGGAGACACACAGACGAAGAGTGGATGTAGTGGAGCTGAGTTTAAAGCAATTATCAGTATTTTTGGTATGAGGTGTCAAAATGATTGTCAAAACAATTTTCATGCAACCAAACAAAATTCAGTCTATCTGACTGGAATTTAGGGAACAAATGTGGTGACAGTAAGGCCCTCGTCATTTCTACAAGACAGAGTTTCTGTCCAAACAAAAATGAAGCCATTTCCAAAAAGTTTTGTCTTAGGGGTCCAAAACTGACAGACTGGTGTCCAAGTTATTCATTGTAAAAAAAAAATGTGTAGAAGTAGCCACAGTCTTACCCCTGGCTGAAGGCTGACGCTGGTCTTGGCTCCCAGGTTGAGCACTCGTCCGTCTGCTCTCTTGAGAAGATTCATCCCTGCTGCACCGTCCTCACCCCCTGAGAGGGCAAGACATGGTTAAAGAAAGAGACCACGTACGGTGGCCGACGAGGACAAATGACGTGCATATACACAAACGAGCTGCATATACAGGAATGCGTTGCATAAGCAGAAACACGCTGCAAAAACAAAACGCTGCATATCCAGTCACATGACAGAAGTGCCCCAGCCTCTAGGGGCAGTAGTGAGCTTTTCACCTGAGAGACAGACAACAAGAGCGAGAGGAGTAGCGTTAGTTGAGGGAGAAGCTGCATGAAAAGGTGTGCAGTCTCTCATCTCCATGGATAAACATAAATAACAGAGAACACAGGGAGATGGGAGTAAAACACCACTTCAGCACCCATATAATCACAGACTGAAAAGCTAAAGACTTAAAAACTGCCCCTAGAGGCCTGTGGCACTTCTGTTGTGTGACTGGAAATGCAGCGTTTTCTTTTTGCATTTGTTTTCATTTATGCAGCGTGTCTGTATATGCAGCGTTTTCCTTTTGCAGCGCGTTTATATTTATGCACGTCATCTGCCCCTGTCGGCCACCGTAACCACATCAGAACAGAACAAAAAACACGAAAATGTTAATGAGCCCTGAAGAGGGTGAGAGATTACCCTGGAGGCCGTAGGGGCGGGTGGATCGCCTCTCTGTCAGAACAGACAGAACAACCTTGTTCCTGAACAGAAGCTTACGAACCACACCGCTTCCACCGCAGTATTTCCCTGCACCTCCTGAGCCGGGCCGCAGAGAGAACTGCTCTAGAATCACTGGATACCTGAACACAAGTGGCAACACAGAGATCAGAAACATTGTTACTGGACACACTGGATACTAGATTTCTTCAGTTGAAATTTGGACTGACTTCTCACCTCTTCTCCAGAATCTCTGGGTCAGTGATGCGGGTGTTGGTCATGTGACTGTGGACGCCACTGCGCCCGTTCCAGCCAGGCCCTGCCCCAGCTCCCCCGGCAACGGTCTCATAATAACCAACCCTCTCACTGCCGAATGAAATGTTGTTCATGCAGCCCTGATGGAAGGAGGGTGAATAGGAACATCACAAAAAGAAAACTATATCTGTGCACACAGATGTTTAGGAAGATCAGGCATCTGTTTAAATATTCTATGTTTTATCAGACATTTATGGCTTCACAAAAGAAAGTCCCCATAAAATGCATTATTTAGCATTTGTAAAAGAATAAAAATAAGACTTCTTACCTGTGAGGCTGCGCACACTTCAAACGCCCTAAAAATGACGTCAACTACTCTCTGAGATGTGAGCACATTTCCTCCAACCACAGCTGCATTCTGGGAAGGCTGGAGGATGGAACCAGGTGGGATGATGACTTTGATCGGTGCGAGACAACCCTAAATATGAGAAAAAGGAAACGGATACATAAATTAAAAATACTTATATAAACAGTGGTCTTTTTCTGTGCAGGTAATAAAGAATGTTTTGACTATGACTGTCCAAAAGCAGCATGACTGCCTCCCAAAAAACACACAAGCAAACCTTACAGTTATTCAAAGTCACACTAAAGCTCCTAGAAATTCACTTTTTTACCTGGTTGAGAGGTATATCCTGGCCCACCATGCAGCGCAGGCAATAGATGAGAGCAGAGAGGGTGATGGCGCGTGGAGCGTTGCAGTTCCCCCACACCTCTGTTCCCGTCCCTGTGA
This sequence comes from Stegastes partitus, assembly GCF_000690725.1. Taxonomy (NCBI): domain Eukaryota; kingdom Metazoa; phylum Chordata; class Actinopteri; family Pomacentridae; genus Stegastes; species Stegastes partitus. The sequence goes on from NW_007579855.1 coordinate 65,786, forward strand.
AGTCAAACACCGCACTGCCCTGTAACGACGGAGGTTGTAGATTTAATTGCATGTACACTCTAATGATCTGACTTCTTGTTAATCTGCAGTGATTTAGGTTTGAACTGAATCAATACATTCTGCAAGATAAAATGTTTAAAATGAACATCATGAGGAGATTCGCTCTTCTCACCTCTTTTTCATTAATCTGAACCCGCAGCCTGATCGCCGTCCCATCATCCATGAAATCCTCCGACTCCACATCCAAGGAGCCAGTCTGTTGCTGCCGCCGACGTGCAAAATCTCTCAACATGTCCCTCACTGCCAGCTCTGCATTACTCTGAAACACAAAGACACACACAGGTCACACAGAGTCGGTGCTTTTCATACAAAAAATTATTTCATAAAACCACAATTTGTTTAATAATTCTTCTCTTGCAGCCACGGTTACCTGAATGTAGCCCATGTAGGCCTGAACCACAGCGAGCCCATAGCTGTCAATCAGCTCTCCCACCAGCTGGCTGCCCCTCTGATTGGCTGCCACCTGAGCCCGCAGGTCTGACAGGTTGTCATGGAGATTACGAGTCCCAGAGCAGTCTGGGTACTGGGCTGGAGCCATCAGAGCTTCAGTTACAGCTGATATGGAGAAAGACGGGGAAGAAACAAGAGAGGAATCCATTGGTTAAAAAAAAGAGACAAACAAAAACACTGCGAGAAACTAGAGTTAGGAAAATGAGTGTTAAATAATACAAGAGGAACATCTACAGTTTCCTTTAGAGGATACTGACCTTATTGATGTGTTTAAGGACAGTCCGGCATTTATGGTGTCAGTTTTTAGTTCCCATCGTTCATTTCACTGCGTTCATTTTTCACATTTCTTCACCCCACAACCAGAAACAAAACCCAAAAGTAGCCAAGTAGGAACTAAGTTTTATCTTGACAAGAATCAGCTGTGAATTTTCTCCCCTCCCTCCTTTTCTCAGTCTCTCACATTCCGGGTGCATTCCAATATCCACACATCCATACTATATAGTACGCCGGAAAAAAGATTCAGTATGTCCAGTATGCCTAAGGGATGTCTGACCACATCCAGCCTGAATTTGTAGCATGCAAGCCAGCACGCTTTTCTGACCCACAATCCTCTGTGTAGTTAGGTCACTCTGTCTCGCCAAGTATAAACAAGCTTGAACCAACGAGAGTGCAGACAGATTAAATCTCATTCTGCACTACAGACTGCAACGGTCAAAGTTTAAGGTGCAATAATATGACAAATTAGTATTTTCCAACTGTCTGCATGCTGCATGAGGGAGTAGCATGTACTGAATGTAAGAAGAAAAATTCAGTTAAATTCAGTTCCAATAGCGCCATTCACAACATGTTTCATCTCACAGCACTGAACATAGCAAGGTACAGACTTTACATATTTTTGAACAAAGAAACCAACATTCCAAGGTTCCCTTTGGATTCAGTCGGCAATGGTTGGAAAACCAAACCCTCCCAATAGGGAGAGGAAAAAAAAAAACCTTTGACAGAACCGGACTCAGGGAAGGCAGCCATCTGCCTTGACTGGTTGGGGTGAGAGTGTGGATGGGCAGAAAGGGATAACAGATTGTATGCATTTTGTAATGTAGCCCAAGTCATCGTTCATCTCCTTTTTACGTACCTTCTTCCTGGAAGACCCCCCCAGTGACGAGCTTAAAAGAAGTGAAGACGGCACCCTCCTGCTGAAGGGAGGTGGAGTGTGGGGGCATGGAGCCTGGAGTGATGCCTCCGATGTCAGCATGGTGGCCCCTGCTGGCCACGAAGAACACAGGACTGCTCACTCCTTTTCTAAACACCTGGGATGAGAAGAGGGAGCAAGAGCAAAGTGAGAAAAGGATGGGAGAGGAAACAAATAACACTCAGCGACAAATACTAACCGGTGTGATGACTGTGAGATCTGGGAGATGGCTGCCCCCGGCACATGGGTGGTTACTCAGGATCACATCCCCTTCTTTCAGCTTGTTCCCCAGTGACCTGATCTGCACAGAGGAGAAGAAACATCTTGTTTGACACTTTCTCTGAATGGGGTTTTGCTTCAGCAGCATGACTGCGCTCAGCTACAGTACACACACCCCTCACCTGGTACTGAACGGTCTCTTGCATGGCCCCCAGGTGAACAGGGATGTGAGGCGCATTGGACACCAGGCCTCCATCGGGGCCGAACACAGCACAGGAGAAGTCGAGACGCTCCTTGATGTTGGTGGAGATGGAGGTTCTTTGGAGAACTCTGCCCATCTGCTCTATAGGGTAAGAGAGAACAAACTTCAGCATGCAAACACTAATTCAACACTCCAGCAATCTGTCATTTAACTTCATTCTCTTCTTTCCATCCTCCTTTCTCTGTGTCGTCATACCTGCTATGCTCATGAAGCGGTGGGAGAAGATGGAGAGCTGCACAGTGTTGAGCTCAGTGCCCAGAGCACAGTGAGGGTCTGAGCCTACAGTCATGCAAACGTCGCCCCCTTCTGTTAAACGGGCCTCACAGCACGGCTCCACCAGGATGGTGCTGGTGGAGGAAAATACAATTTCACACATGCACTGAGAGGGTAAAAACATTTACAGCATGAATACAAATGCATTTCAAAAACCAAAGTCAGTTTAAACTCAACCCAGACAAGTAAAAAGAACAGTTCAGTTACCCACGTATGTGTCTGCACATCCATGGAAGTAACATTTGACATATTTAATGCCTTACATACATTGAAATAAATTAAGAACAGCACATATTTTAATGAGAAAAACATTCACTAATGATTCATTTGAAAGCTATTTTTACACAAAAGACAGAGGAGGATGCCTGCCTGTTTTTGTCAATGATGATGGCTGGTCCTTGGATGCTGTGACCACATGGCAGCTCCTCCCATAGGTACACACCGGTGTCCAGGTAACCACCCTCAAAGTAACACTTGGTCGTCTACAGAGAGCAGCAGAGATAAAATAAATGGGTTTAGACCCACAAATGTCATCACTAAAACATCAATGTGTGAATGACAGAACAAATTATTTGAGTGCATTTCTTAATCAAAGTTAGAAGATATGATTTGTGTGTATGAATTGCATAAGTGATTCCATTTACCGTGACAGGTTTGGCCTGTCTGTGTCCCATCTTCGTTTTATACACTGATTTGATACCAGATTTCCCACAACCCCTCACTCTGATGTCGTCCACCATGATGGGTCTGTCTGGGATGGTGAATCCAAACTCCTTCAGGTAACTTAAGGAAGAAAAACCAAAAACAGAGGAGGTGTGAAGTAAAGCCCATTTCATACATACGCTCCTTCCTGCTAAATAAAGAGCAACTGAACATCTCCACCATGGTCACTTTTTTTCATTAAAAAATGCACGCTGTTACATTAACGCAAAGGCATGAATAAGCTACGTGCTTTTAACTGTGTGACGCCATTAGGGAGAGACTTCTTGCGTTTTTCAGCACCAATATTGGTCCATAAACATCACAGAGAGCACCAAGTACACCGCATGCCGCCAAAATCCCAAAACACCTTCCTCATTCACTTTGCTTTACAAATCTGAGAAGAATTGCAACTTTATACAACAGCAGTAACTTCATTATTAATTACTTACAATTACAAACTAATCCCAGCATGGAGACAGGATCAACCAGGATCTAGCTGCAAGTCGCTCTGCGTACTTTTTCCACCTCAGACAGGTAAGCCGTCACACACAATGTCAAAGTTTCTAAGCTTCAGTTAAATCACTTGTTACATGGTGGCGTCTTCATATTGAATCCTGAACCCCATCAGAGCTGTCGAGACGTTTCTATTTTACTGTTAGTAAAGTACTGATTAGATTATCATCACACAAGGACATATTTTTCAGTGCAAAGGAAATCATAAATAAACTAGGCAATAAACTTTTTGGACAGTTTGATAAGCTTGCTACAAGTTTATATTTAGCCTTTTAGTTGATTGTGGCATCATGCATTACTAGAAGTAATCTCATATACATTAAAAATATTGCACGCATACTGTAGCTGTCTGTCACATGTCTGAATGAAGCTGTAAGGTACTTATGAAAAAGTGATCTGACAAAGCAGGTAATGTTACATAAGCCACGTCTGAAAAGGGCTTAGGAGGCGGAGTGACAAGTGTTGAGGGAAAAAGGTTGAAAGGAACACAGGAAGGTATGAGTACTATAAACAAATGTCAGCTCCAAAGCATACTAAGCTTATCGCCCATAGGAAAAAGATACATTAACCTGATGGCGTGTTTGCTAACACAATGCAAACACAAGGCGGCAATGATTTATCCACACATGAGTGAAAACATGTTGCAGTCAGTGCCTCAGTACATGCATAGAACGAACACATTAATAAGTAAAAAGAGCAAACCGTTTGGTGAAGGCGCTGCGGAAGTCACCAGCTCGACAGGACTGGCTGTTGCTGGGGTGTCCGGCGGCAGTGACCATGAGAGCGCAGTCGGTGCCTTCGTAGCGCAGGTGAAGGAAAACCTCAGTGGTTATCTGACCGCTGAAGTGGATGAGAAACACAAAGCCGCCTTAGTCTTGTGGATTATATCAAAGTCGACTGCCATGATTGCTCAAACAACATGTATTTATTAAAATGCAACAACATTAACAAGGACATGGTGTCTGAGGCCGCAGATTAACCAGCAGAGGTACGAGCTTATCCCCGACCCCTGTCGTGTTTTGTTGGTTCTGACCTGGTGAAGCCACGTGCGCAGAGCGTATCCTGGCAACGTTTGGAGAGCTGCTCCACCCTCCGGTCGAGCTCGCCGAAAGAGTGCTGCTCGTACTGCAGCGAGCACGGCTCCTGTACCTCCTCTACCACATCTGCTAAAGCCAAACCATAGGCCGACAGCACGCCACTGTACCTGCAAAACACAAACAAGCACTCGCTTAACACGCTATTTTCTATCACCTGCAGACTATTTCTCAAAACACAGTCACTCAACCTTACTTATGTATAAAGACAGTCTTCATCCCCAGGGCTCGGGCAATAGCACAGGCATGTTGGCCACCTGCACCCCCGAAACATGCCAACACATGCTGAGATGTGTCATGACCCTTCGCCTAAGACATGGGAGAGGAGTGTGTGAAAGCAAGAAAGACAGAAAAGAGAAAAACATTTTTTTTTTATGTTTAAATGTAGAAACCACACAGATTGAAGATACATAAGGTTTGATGCCAAGGCTTTAAGACCCAAAATACCTGCGTCAGAGCTCTGATTGGCCGGCACATGGCCTCGTTTGCAACACGAATGAATCCCATAGCAACCTCCTCCATGCTCATCCCGGATTGGCTGTTTGGCAACAAGCTCTTGTGTGAGTGGTTGGCCCCATTAGAGGCAACCTTGATACAAAACAAAACAAAAAAACATTTAAAAACTTGGCCTTATCATTACTTGCCAACAGAACTATGAAGGAGTTTTGAAATGTAAATAATATTCCAGCAAAAATGAGTGCCTGTGATTGGTTAGAAGACAAGAAGAGGTTGATCTCTTCAGTGAGACGACGGAAATGTTTCGTCGTCTCCTCCGAGGACAAGGGTTCGTTCTCTCCAGGTCCAAAGATCTTTGGAAAGAAGGAAGGGAGGAGGCGACCCAGGGCCAAGTTAGCATCGGTTACAGTCAGAGGGCCACCTGGGGAACATCCAACAAAGAATTATGTTTAAGTAGTTTAGGATTATTTTGCATGAGATGCTGCACTTTGTCTTTTAGTCCTAAGTTTTTACATTTTTCTGAAAAATGTAAACGTAAAACTGTGGAAACGACGTGGAGATCACATTATATAAAATGAAGCGAACCACTCCCTGACTCCCCAACAGGGAACATGAACAAACAAGAATAAAGCCAGACACAAATTTCTTTTTGTTAGCACATATCACAGCTCCAGCTGAGAACTGAGGCAAAGTTGAGTTATATCATCTGAAACTTGGACTTGTGCCTTATTCTATGCCTCATGCCCACAAACCGGATTATTAATCTAGAGCGGCAGGGACGGAACAGAAGGATGCACAAATCCCAGCTCAATGTCTGTGGATTTCTATCAGACACCATTGGAGGCTCAAACTGCTACATGGAGAGGAATGATTTATAGGAGTGGATGAAGTCACTGTCAGTGGAATGTACAGTTAATTATCGACCAGCATAATAAAGCAGTGAGAGAAGCTAGTAAAAGTAAAAAATGAATAACAGTCTGTTACCTTTTCTGTAACAGGCTGGTCCCGGATGTGCACCGGCAGACTCAGGTCCAACTACAAACATCCCTGATCTGGTGGGGAAGGGAAGAAAGAAGAGAAATGTAGAGAAAGGAGAGAGGCCAAGAAGACAAATTATCTATAAAAGTCAAGTAAATGAATAAAGTTAAGCTGGAACAGCTCGATTTAGAGAAGTAGAAACAGCAACATGCATGAACAAATACATGATGAATCAACGGTCAGTAACAGAAAAAAAACTTGTGGTGAAACACGTATTAAGATTACATGCATCAGAATCTTTGAACTTTCAAAAGCTTTCTCCAGATTTTCCAGGCATGCCAATACTTGTGATTCTTTTACAGTCCAGTTGTCATAAGTGACTCACTCGGTGAATGGAAAAACTGGAAATAAGTCACGTTATGCAGTTAAAAAAAAAAAAAAAACAGGATTAGGAAGAAAGAATCATTTCAACAGTCTGATGCACCACTTGTGCAAACTCACCTGAAAAACAGTCGGGATCCTCCACCTGCAGCCACGGTGTTGATGTCCAGCTGAGGTGCTTGCAGGGTGACTCCAGCTGTTGTGGCCTCAAACACGTGTTCATACTGGCCTGCGTATCGACTCACATCAGTTGATGTTCCTAGAAGAAAAGATAATACAGTGAGGATAGGAAGCAAGAGAAAGCTGGACACATTCTGTGAACTCTTTGCACTAACACTTAGCTCTGGATCTGGGAAACACTGTCTCATTTCACTGTGTACTGTACAGCTGTATGTGGTTGAAATGACAATAAAGCCCTTTGAATCTGAATCTGAATCTGAACTCACACTCAATTTGTAGTGCTTAAAACAACAAATCCCTCAAGTGTCAGTGAGAAATTCAGAAGCTACATCAAGCGTGTACAAAAAGAACAGCAAAACAATATCAGGAAGCTGCTCAGCTCCAAGAACGAATCACACTGTCACCCCTCCCATCCCTCACACGCTCACCTCCCATGTCAAAGCCAATCACAGCTTTTTTCTCCATCTGGCTGTAAGAGGTGATGGCGTATCCCACCACACCCCCAGCTGGACCTGACAGAACGGCCCGCGAACCACAGAACTGCTCCATGGGAGTCAGACCTCCGTCTGACTGCATGAACAAGACGTCCACATCCTGAGGACAAATGGAAATAAGAGGTTAAGGTGGTCAGAGGGGGGTTTAAAGTCTGGACACGTTTAAATTTAAATTTGGGTCACGAGGGGGTCGAAGAACATTGATTTTCTCTTACAAATGATCATTAATTTCACTTTTTAAAGGTATTCTGGAATGTAATGGTTGTAATTTCCTGCACTGGAAATCTAATTCCCCAAACTGGTTTACTTTTTTTAAAAAAAACTGGCTACAGAGTTAGAACTGGAAAATCCTCAATCTGTTACGCAGGACAGAAGGCATGCGTGACTGAATTTTTACCCGCACTTGACCAGAAAAAATGTGGCCTTTTATATAACAACAACAAAGAAAACACACACACATTGATAAGAGACAGATAATACCTTCAGGCCGCCCTTGAAGCCTGAGGTGAAGCCTTTTAGATACTGACGAATTTTGGGCGTGAGGTAGGCGTCGGCGCACACTGTATAGCCTCGGGGGACGGCCCGCACCATCGGCATGACCTCACTGGAGAGAGACACCTGGCTGAAGCCCAGACGGTGTGCCAGAGAGCCCACTGCTTTCTCATGATCTGACCATCTAAACCAGACAGAAAGAGTCAAATATTATGCTCTTATGTAATTCAACCACTGGTCTATAGTATGTTGTGTTCACTTCAAAGCCTGCAAACCGCCATTTTCCCAACAGAAAGGAAACTATGTCTGGGCTTTGAGCGTGTCATGTGACAGGAAGCAAAAAAATGTTAACTGCCGGCTCCTTGAAAGTGTCTTTTCAACTCTTTGATTGTTCTCATTTTTAGAAACTGGAGGTAAGAAGACTGCAGACTGATCCTTCGAGTGTGAATGGACTTCAAAAGAAATGGGAGTAGATACCAAGTGAAAGGGGAGACCAGGAAGAACAACATGAACTTCCACCTAGTAAACCACGTGGGTTACATACACAATAGAAACAGGCCATTCGACACCTCTCGCCACTGACATACCAATACTCCCACAGAGATAGGGAGAGACTGAGAGAAAGAGCTGTATAATTAGGTATAGGATGACAACTAAATAGTAAGTGGGAAGGTAAAGAAGTGAGGAGAGGAGGGAGAGATTGCCCAGAAAAGAAAGTTAGATGTTGAAATACAGAGAGGACATGAAATCAGATTAGGACGTTGAGCAAATATGAAACAAGCTGCAACTACTGACGTGTATGAGTGCAGCAGAAGGACAGCCAGACTGGTGATACCGCGAGACAAAACTCCTCTCAGGTCTTTTTCCACTTGTTCCAGATCCAGCTCCTTCCACACTTCCAGAGAATCTCCTGTACTGCCTGAGAAACGCCAGAACACACAGAGATTATCAGGATTACTTTATATTATGTTAGTCATTCAGGCAATGCTCTCATCCAGAGCTGATTACCTTGCCTGTGCCTGGAGACTTTACATTCCTGAATTAACTACCAAAAAATGCAGCACATTGCATTTGCTGTACTCCTGTCACTACTCATAACTCATTGAAGTGTTCAGAAGAGAAGAATTGCTTTGGATGTGCAGAAAATGTTCAGCTATTAAAATCCAGGGGTTTATAAATCAATTAAAACAAACTAATCATTGACTTAAATAGGTGCCAGATGCACATTTAAAGAGGTTACATCACCAAACAAATTATTTAAGAATGCCTGAGACATTTCTACCATAAACGGATGCAGAAAAGTCCCAAATTGGTGCATAAAAACTCCTTACAATGCAGGAAATCTGGTGTTTGACAATACAATTTCCTGGACAACAACACCCAGATCCATATTTAATGTTAAAATGAAATCTAGGCCTTTTCAACGAACTGAAGTCAGATGAATTATTGATTGATTTTTAGAGAATATATGTCATTTTTGCACACTGGACAGATTTTACATTGGGCATTTCAAGTTCCTTCCTGATAAGATTTAGTGTCTTTTATTGTTACATGCTGTAATAAAGGATTAATAAAGTGTTTATCTGTCTAAATACAAGCATGACGGCATATTTAAAATGTGAAACACTTTGTTCCATCGGCTACATAAGCCTACATTCCATATGCTGACAAAGGAGCCTCCATACACTGAAACCTCTTTCAACACAAGGTCTCTATTTTCGACCCTACTTATGTAACACACACATGTGCTGAGCTGGAAGCAATGATCAACTATAACCTGAAATTATAGGAGAATTTTGCTTCTCTGGAAATGAGTAAACATATAGGTAAGTGATGTGAATAGATGAGTAACATAAAAATACATTCTAACCTATGAGCTTGCAGTTGAGTTTACATTCACAGCTGGGAGAAAGAGTTGCAGGAAAAAGAAACTGACCACGTTTGTGACTTATTTAAGATCATTACCTGTGACAACACGTTTAGGATCCTTCCTGGGAAGCTTGCAGCTATCTTGCCGGAGGACGACTCGCTCATCCACCTCTATCACCTCCTCATACAGAACATCAGGGACGGCAACCTCCTGTTAAACACACACACATAAGTTATTATAGTAAATATGACAAGAGAGAATGCTGACCAATAGCACATGTCCGTGGTAAAGATAAGCATGAACACAGCATGCATACTGGAGTTTGGGTCAACTTATGTCAACATGGGTGGAACTAAACCAGTGATCATGAAAGCTTTCATATATACGTCATCCAGCTTTCACTGCTTTGAATGCAATTTAATATCCATGCTCTGCAGATTTTCTGGCTGGGTTCTGCTTGATGGTTAAGGATCAACGATTACCAACTTTATGGGTTCACATGTTGTAAAGGCTCATTGCAGCTACATTGTGTGACTCTACACTTCATGCTGTTGTCTCAGGGCAAACTCCAGCACCTGCCCCCCCAGTCTCTGTACCACAAGGCAATAACTAAACCTGGTCTTGCAGAGACACACACCCTGTACCCAGACAACTCATGAGCACCAAGTATAGTATAGTCAAAAATACATGCTGACCTACTTATATGTTTGTTAGTGGGCAAACGGTTAGATAGGCTCCCTGTTCAAGACAGAGGTGAAGAAGGTATGTGCTACAGACCAAATCAAACAGCTTTGGTCTGGCCTGCGTGCCAATGTGCAGCAAGTCCTTGAAGCCCTTGGTGACCATGAGCGCCGTCCTCTCGCCCTCTCTCTCCAGCAGCGCATTGGTTGCCACCGTCGTGCCCATTCTGATCCAGCCAATCAGAGAGGTGTCTACGGGCTGATCGCGAGGAAAGGCCCGCCCTGTTTCCTGTCAACAAAGGCACATGTATTATATACTGTTCTAACAAACACAGATCCAAATACAGCCTTCTTCTCTTTTGATACTTTTTTTGACTGATCCTATTCTATCTGCTCATTAATAACCCTTAATTGTGAAAACCTTAAAATCTATCAGAACTGCAGTTAAACTGACAACTGGTACATACACTTTCACCACATGACCGAACGCACACTCACAGGATCACATTTCGTGCTGGTGTGGAAAATATAAATCCATTTCTATGTCAAATCCAGCAATCCAGAGGCGTGACCTTGAGCCACGTGACTGGTGTCAGACAAAATTCATAGTATGATTTTAAATCTGTGGCGAGAATTAAATTTAACAAGGAGTACTTTAGGATTGAAAAGGTTAGGATTTGGGATTTACGAGTCAAAGTAGATCTGCTGTGATTGGTAAGTGATTGAGGGACTGAAGGACTTTTAGACAGGAGTACGCTCTGTTCCCTCTGACACACCTATGTATTATTAGATATGATATCATTAGATTATTACTGGTAAAGCTTCAGTGTATCAACAGCATGTTACTGTTGTGGCTGCTGCAGGTGGTGCTGGTTTGAACCACTTCATATACGGTTTTATAAACGGAATCATTTTGAGGGCTTTCAGACAATCATCAAGAAAGAAAAGTTCTGATACACACATTTGTTTTCAGTGTTTGGACTTTTTCTCTGATCTTTGATTTCTGATGAGATCCTGGATTATCAATGTTGTTTATTGAAATGAAATTAGAACCAATATTTGTTGAAGCTGTTAACAAGTCATCTGAAATGTGAACCCCACCCACTGCTTTTTGTAAGACGACAGCAGCTGCAAAGGCTGTAAACCACTGGTTTAATCTTTAACAATGTGTTGTATTTAAAAAAAAACTTGTTAAATTATTCATTGTAGAAAATCATCAGCTTTAAAGGAGCTACAGCTGTCAGAGAGTGGAGTAGGAAATACATGTAGTGGAAGTATAAAGTAGCATAAAATGGAAATACTCAAGTAAAGTGCAAATACCTCAAAAATTGCACGTAAGTACAGGACTTGAGTAAATGCACTCAGGTACTTTACACCACTAATAAAATGTACTTGTACTACATGTACTTTACTCCTAACAACATGCACTACCTTTACAACTTTTGGCAACCACTCCTACCTTTGTATTATGTTTCCGACACCTCTCTTTATATGAATGTAATAATAAAAACATTGCACCAATAAACCGAGCCACCCTGCAGCCTACCTCCTCCAAGACTCTGCGGATCCCCTCGGTGGGGGCATCTTTGTAGTTCTGGGGGTCTCGGGACAGAAGCTTCAGGACTCTCTCACGACCGCCGGGCAGCCGGGCGAACACATCTGTGAAGGTGCCGCCTCGGTCGATGGCAAAGTCGAATTTCCCCTCAGTCTCAGCCATGGTGACGATAGACAAGTGCTGCTGCTGCTGCTGCTGCTGAGTCTGAGACAAAGCTGAGAGAGTAAAATGAGTAAGAGAGAGGGAAAGGTGATCTAATCTGTTACACTGTGCTGATAAGTGAACAGTAGCTGAAAGGGGAAGAGGAGGAGAAGAACTCTTCATTCATAAACCTATACCCATGTCTGCCTGCATTTCACACATAGTCTCACACTGTTGATGCACCACCATTCATTTACACTTCAACTTGCCACATACTTGGTGACAATCTGAACAGTTTTAACATGATATTCAGTTTGAATATTGTACATTTGCACACATATTACTGGGTCTTTTGCAAAAAAAAAGAAAACATGAGAAGCTGCTGTGACTTCAAAAAATGAAGTAAATGGAAAATACCTAGAAGGGATTGCATCATAGGAGAGCATGCAAAACCCACATGAGCCCTGCAGACAGACACCACTGCTAAGCCCTGCCTCCACAAAGCTCACTATAAACTCTCTGTGCATTCAATAGTGCTGGAGTTTTGGACGTTTTGTTGGCAAGCCGTGCACCTTTAATGCAATCCAAATGGGCTCTGAACCGACAAGGCTCCTCCGACGGCTGCTGTTTTGCATGCAGCAGCTACAATCACCCCGATCAGTGAGAGTGAAGCTGAATCGAAGCAAAGCAGCTACCAAACATCCTCACTCACCTGTCTTCCTCCTCCGCTGCACTGGCACACAGTTAATCTTTGATAATCCTCTGACAGTCGGATCCTCCTCCTCTCACCTCTTCGCCCGCCGGGCTCCTGTCTCCTTCCAGCACGAAAGCACGTCGAAGAGCCGCTTTCTGAGCGAGCAGCTGCCTGGTGGGTTGAAACTCCGCCCTCCCTGCGAGGAGCCGGAGCTCTGACATTTGAGCTGCTCCGTCTGAAACACTGACTACATGTGCTCCGAGGGAACAAGACAATATGTAGTCAAAGAAACATACTAAACACTGCACTGTAACACATCTTAGAGGAATTTAGTCGAATCAATTGATCTTGTCTAGTTCACTTTATGTAAATATATTACTTTTTTTTTTGTAATTTCTTGTTGATTGAATGCCTAAATATTTATTTTCAGACCACTTTAGCACTCAAAAACATTCCTTATAATTTCTAACTTACAGTAGTGAGTTGAATGAATGATCACCTAAGAGTTCACTCAATTTATGAAATTAAGTTTGAAAGAAAGAAAACCAGACTGCAGTTCCCATCATGCACCACTAGAGACCAGTGTTTGTTGTAGTTTGAGTAAACAGACATGGTGGAAACTTTGCTGTAGCCTTAATGCATGTTAAATTAAAACA
>NW_007579855.1:80879-81899 GCF_000690725.1 Stegastes partitus
CTAACTACTGACTTGAAGGAGGTGAATACTTATGCAATTCATTATTTATGGTTTTTATTTTTTATAAATTGATATTATTTCAAAGAAATCCTTTTTTTATTTAACACAAAAGCGTCTGTTTTGGTCAATTACTGTCAAAAAAAGCCAAATTATACTGACCAGGATTCAAGAGGAAAACTTCCAAGGAGGGTGAAAACTGTTTATACAGTCGTCCTCAAATGTATTCATATCCTCACATTAAAGAAGGAAAAAATCAGCTTCAATGAAATAAGTTGAAATTGACAAAAGTAATAGTAAATAAAAATCTAATGAAAATCATGACATTGCTTTTGAATTGAGGTTCAGCAAATATTTAAAAAAAAGAAAAACAGAACAAAAACGCAAGCAAACAAGCATGATGGGACCCATAAACTAATATTTTGTTGAACAAGCCGTTGAGGAAATTACTGCAATCAAGTGTTTTCTGTAACTCTCAGTCAGACTTCTGCACCTGTTGACAGGTATTTTGGCCCACAAAGTGCTCTAATTTATCTGGGAAAGTTTAAAAAAAAATAAAAATAATAAAAATTATTTTTTTCAACCACAATTTAAAAGCATCATTTCATTTCACTAAATTACAATTTAACAAATTTTTGTTTATTATTACTTTTTCAGTTTCTAGTTATTTGATCGACTATTGTGAATTTTGCCTTTTCTTTAATGGACGGGAATGAATACATTTGAGGACGACTGTAGGCACTTTACCTGTGAGAATAACTTACATTGATAAAATGATGTCAGTCATTTAATACAGCATCACTCAGCAGAGTAAATTCAAACATACATTTTACAGAAGGGTTCATGTTTTGTCCTGCCAGAGGAGCAATTTTTTGACCAAACTTTGGGACTTACATTCCTTCCAGATTAACACCGTCACAGTTACAAAATGCATGCAGACAATGAATTAGCATTTGTTCCCATCTACAGTTTTTCAGTGGTATCACTTCAGTAACTGCTCAAGTCCCAAAAAGATCAAATAAT
>NW_007579855.1:85989-87066 GCF_000690725.1 Stegastes partitus
ATTCACCAGAAGTCACGTGAAGCCTCTGAAGTCAACTGGAACAAGGGTTGTTGTTTTGATGAGACAAAATTGAGCTTTTAGCCATCAGATCAGATCAAATCAAATCAAGTTTAGTGTCATTTTGCTGGAAGCATGGTGGTGGCAGCATCATGATGTGGGGATGCTTCTAGGCAGCAGGCCCCGAAAGGCTGGTAAAGGTGGGATAAAACACATGCAGCAAAAACATAGGGAAATCTTGGAGGACCACCTGATGCAGTGTGCCAGACAACTGAAATTTGGGAGATTTATTTTCCAGCAAGAAAATGACCTAAAGCATACAGCTAAAGCTACAAAGATGTGGTCAATCGCTCTGGAGTGGCTGAGTCAGAGCCCATACCTCAATCCAAATGACAGTTTGTGACTGGACTTGAAAAGGGCTGTCCAGTCTTGACCCCCATGTGACCTGAGAGAGCTTGATTGTTTTGGCAAAGAATGGGGTAAAACTGTAGGGTCCAGAAATGCACAGCTGGTTGAGAATTGTGGCCAAAGGTCCATCTTCTAACTACTGACTTGAAGGAGGTGAATACTTATGCAATTAATTATTTATGGTTTTTATTTTTAATAAATTGATATTACTTCAAAGACATCTTTTTTTTTTATTATTTAACACGAAAGCGTCTGTTTTGGCCAAATACTGTATAAAAAACGACAAATTACACTGACCAGGATTCAAGAGGAAAACTTCCAAGGAGGGTGAAAACTGTTTATACAGTCGTCCTCAAATGTATCCATATCCTCACATTAAAGAAGAAAAAAAAAAAAACGGCTTAAATAAAATAAGTTGAAATTGACAAAAGTAATAGTAAATGAAAATCTAATGAAAATCATGACATTGCTTTTGAATTGAGGTTCAGCAAATATTTAAAAAAAAAAAACAAAACAGAACAAAAACACAAGCAAACAAGCATGAAACTAATATTTTGTTGAACAACTCGTTGAGGAAATTACTGCAATCAAGTGTTTTCTGTAACTCTCAGTCAGACTTCTGCACCTGTTGACAGGTATTTTGGCCCACAAAGTGCTCTAATTTATCTGGGA
>NW_007579855.1:90914-92162 GCF_000690725.1 Stegastes partitus
GTTTTGACATCTTTCTCTGTGTGCACCTTGAGCATACCACCATCATTTATGCAAGTATATACTGTGCATATTTTATACCTTGCAAATCAGACAGTTGTGTTTCCTGCAGACAGGGCAGTGGAAGACATTGACAGTATCCTCATAAACACACCAGCCCAGACAATCGGGAGTTGCACAATGATAGCTGCCCTCACACTTTTTTAAAATTCTTTTTTAAACCACAATTTAAAAGCAACATTTCATTTTACATACAATTTAACAAATTTTTATTTGTTATTACTTTTTCAGTTTCTAGTTATTTGATCGACTATTGTGAATTTTGCCTTTTCTTTAATGGACGGGAATGAATACATTTGAGGATGACTGTAGGCACTTCACCTGTGAGAATAACTTACATTGATAAAATGATGTCAGTCATTTAATACAGCATCACTCAGCAGAATATATTCAAACATACATTTTACAGAAGGGTTCATGCTTTGTCCTGCCAGAGGAGCAATTTTTTAACCAAACTTTGGGACTTATATTCCTTCCAGATTAACACCGTCACAGCTACAAAATGCATGCAGACAATGACCTGTCAGATGTATGTGTTTATCTGGCTGGGAAGCTGTGTGTAGGTCCTCCTGAAGAAAAGGCATAGAGTTGATCTGCTTGGGGTCTCTGGCTGAGAAAGAGTCCAGAACCTGAAGAGTAACTCTGTGGCCCTGTTGTGGCACCTCTCAGACCAGCTCCCCCTCCAAAAAGGAACCCTGTCGTGGCACCTCTCAGACCAGCCCCCCCTCCAAAACCCTGCCCACCCAAGACGAGAGCACCTCATGGGAGGTCTGTGCGTCCAGCAAAGACCATCAGCAGAGACCAGAAGACAGGCGTTACCTGCAGGTTCCAGACAGCACAGAGGCAGAACCAGGAGGAGGATCTGCAGCCGCTGTCTAACCCTGCAGAAGGTCTGTCTCTGTGTTTCAAACTCCTCCAATCAGGCGACTGGTGAGACTCTGCACACAAGACACAAACTTCTACCTGCAATGCCAAAGACTTTTTACTTTCACCGTGTTTAAGCTGCGTTGGCTGCAGAAAATAGCTGATTGTAAATGAGTTCTAATCTGTGTTTGGTTCTTTAATGGCTTCAGTGACTTGACAAACTGTAAGCAGCGACTTTACACAGCTCAGTGTGGAGACAGAACTTGTTGGAGCTTCAAAGTGCAGGACAGTAGAATAACTGCTTTTTTTCAACACAGGACGAAGGAG
>NW_007579856.1:0-27624 GCF_000690725.1 Stegastes partitus
GAAGGCCGACAAGCTTAGGGCGAGGACCCGTCCATCGCCGCTTGCGGCTTTAATTTTCTTTGCTTTCGATCATATCTCTCATTCTCTTTGACCATCTCTGTTCAGAGGAGGGGTTATACAAAGAGAAGTGTTGTGAGGATTACATTTTAAACCAGCCTTTTAAATGTATTTCAGCAGTTTTTGTACTTTTAATTGCTCCTTTTGCAATGATTACGCTGTAAGTTGTTTGTGTTGTATCTGCGTCGTCTTACTCAGGCTGATAAAATAACCATCTGCTCTTGAAGTGTTCGTGCTCTCGGCGGTTTAAAGCAGCAGCAGATTATTACACTGTCTCTGCATCAGTCTGAAGTGGCAACGTATTGTTAAGTGTGCAAGTGCTCTGTTGATAACAGTAATAGCTTTTTAAGTGTCACATTCAAGTGGTTTCAAGTGTTAATGTGCTGTTCTGCTGAGGCCTGATCATTCCGAATGGTTCTCTGAACTGATAACAATTTGTTTAATTGAACACTGAAGAGAAAAGAAGTCCATTTATACAAACAAGTTAACTTTCACATGTCATTCGAATCAAAAAGAAGCCATTTCTCTAACATGTATGTTTGTGTTTGTGTATATCTGCAGCTCCTCAATAGAGATAATACAGATTTACTGAAGATCATTAAAATATGTTTCATGATTCCGCACGAAAAATGTCGAGTGTTTGGAATTTATAGTATCAATTCAGCTGATGTCGAGCCATTAAAAGGTAGGAAATCATGTTTTAGTGTTTGACTTAAAGACCCTTTAGAAGAACATAAATACTGTTGACAGGGAGACTGCTGGAAACTGCAACGGAGGTTTGAACCTGGGAGATAAAGATTAAAGCAGAATCCTGTATCAGCACTGTTGGGAAAAAACACAAAGGTCAAACTTGGCCCTAAAGACTAGCTGCTGTGTGGATCAGACTTTATTTACACATTTTGATTATACAAATGTACAGATCTGTATGTTGGATGTGCCCATGTATTGACACAAAATTATAACGTGAAAAACAACATATGAAGTATCTTGCTAGTAAGGGATATGACTTTAAATACAAGCTTTGACAGTCAAAAAATAGTCACTTCAGAAAGTACCCACATCCTTTTACTTTACTTTACGGATATCCCAAGCCAACGTAACAGATCTAAATTGGGTCCAATCACGTTATTTTTTAACTGATCGGTGTAACCAACTGTCTTAACTCAGTCCTTTGTTTACATCTATTGTCACACAAGTGTCAGAGAACAAAGGTGCAAATTGTGGCAAGACACATTGCATAGTGTATATGAATGATGGCTGGAGGACATTAAATGCCACAGAACACACACAGATCATCAAATAATTACAAACTTAAGCATGCTATAACGTCACATATGAAAGGTCATCACAGTGGCACGTCAAATGGCAACACCGGGAATGTCACTAACTCCGGTGCTACGTCTGTATGTGTTTGTGGTGACTCTGCAGTACGGCTGGGCTGCAGCTGTCGCCCGAGTCAGATAGTGTTACATCCCACTGCACAGCTGACGGCACATATAAACACACTCAGCACCCTGCATGTGTGTGTATGTCAAGGTTTCCCTGCTAGTGACCTGGAGTGATGAGTCACCCTGTCTTTAAAATGTGCTAATCCTGAAAAATATACAGTCATCTGGGTTTAAATCAAGATTTTTAAACACACTCTCTTGTCTAAAAGTCTTCTGAAAACAAATATGACATCAGACTTTACTTAACGTATTGTTTAGACTTGTTTGACTCTGTTCTAAAGTAAGATTATAGGAAAAGAATGTGCATGGTGAAAAATCAAGAGAAAACCCTAGTTAAAGGGGATTTACACAATAAAAACCCTTTAAAAATCCAAGTTATCCATTATACCTGCAAGGCTGTACTTATTCCAAATGAAGGGTTAGCCTCAAATGATTCAGATAAGATCTTTAGTCACAGTCGTCCTCAAATGTATTCATACCCTCCCATTAAAGAAGAAAAAAACAGCTGCCACTGAAATAAGTTGAAATTGACAAAAGTAATGATACATAAAAAATGAATGAAAATCATGACATCGCTTTTGAATTGTGGTTCAACAGAAATATTAAAGAAAACAAAAACAAAAAACAAAAACAAGCATGATGGGACCCGTAAACTAATATTTTGTTGAACAACCCTTTGAGTCAATCACTGCAATCAAGTGTTCTCTGTATCTCTCCATCAGACTTCTGCACCTGTTGACAAGTATTTTGATTTTGGTCCACTGCTCATCAGCAAAGTGCTCTAATTTGTCCGTGACAGTTTTTATTTTTTTTAAATTATTCTTTTCAACCACATTTCAAAAGCAATGTCTTATTTCACTAAATTGTAATTTAGCAAATTTTTATTTATTGTTACTTTTTTCAGTTTCTAGTTATTTGAGTGACTATTGTGAATGTTGCCTTTTCTTTAATGGAAGGGTATGAATACATTTGAGGACGACTGTATACTATTCAACATGGGTGTAGTGACCAGTGAGCATGGCAGCTTTGAATGTCCAGTTGCTCTCTCCTATTGTATTTGAGGACTAGTGTTTGACCAGCAGCATCCGATGTCATACATCCTGTATGTCAGAGAGGAAGAGCAGCACTCTGCTCTTGACTGTTGGCAATGAACACACAGACACACAATTCACAATGGCAACGCCTAGTGTCAGCTAGACAGAGCAAGGACTCATCGGCCCGGTGATAATGCTGAGCTGTTGGCAACAAAGACACAAACACTGCACTCGCTGTCACCTGTAGCTTGAGATTAGCGCCTGTGTGTGGTCCTGCATTATGCTGAACTCCTCAACCCACACGATCAGTTGTTACCGCCAAGATGTCAGACCAAAGTATTGTTTGGAGGCATATTTTAAAGTGACACACCAGCCCACTCATACATCAGTTAAAGTCCCTTGAACTGAAGAGCAGAGTCAAAGAGAGACGGAGAAAGGAAGAGGAAAAAGAAGCACCACACAAACGCCTGATAAACACCAGCAGCCAGTCATGCTGGTGAACTTGCTGCTAAGTTTGGAAACCTTCTCTCGTTAAAGAATGCCATTATCTGCTAAAACAGTCAAATGGTTTGGGTAAGAACTTAAAAGGCCACACATGTCATCTGCTCCCGGCTTCCTTCCCTGAGGCACAGACAGTACAGAAATGGAAAACACTTACGATTTGTCTCTGCGGTGTGTGAAGCGTCGCTGGGGACTGGTCTGTCGTCGCCGTGGTGATAAGGATTTCCCCCGGCTCCGCTCCTTGATTGGTGACTGGGCACTGGATGATTTAAGGATCTAACAAAAAAAACAACACAGACACAAAGCAAAACAAACCATCATTAATATCAATGTTTTTAGGAATATTTATTATTAATTATGTTGATCTGAACATTAAACTAATGTAATGTAAAAGGTTTATTGAGCAAAATTATCATGAACTGTGCAGCTCAACAGAGCATTTAATTCTCTTTTGGCTCACGTCTTTGGTTTTACAGTATTACATTGAGACCTATCATCAACATATTTTGCTGCTTTGATGATCCAGCTGTACACAAAAGCCCAGCACTAAACATCTATGGAAAGACATTTTCACATTTGATAGCTGAGTCTGGCTAACCAGGACATACACTACAGATGTCAACATCATCATTATTTTGACTGGTCGTATTTACACTGACTAGTCAGAATTTTCACTCGATAACATCATTCTGATGAGTCAAACCAACAGCAAGAGATAACAGTAGTTGGCACAGGACATGGTGGAAAAGATCATTAGAAAATGCTGTGATATAAAAAGAGTTCAACAGCAAGGAGATTGTGGAGAACAAGAGCTTAATTCATTAGAGACTTGTGGTCAAACGCTACCAGAAGTCTGATATAGCGGTGAAACAATTTGTCATATGTGGTTACAGCTGCAGAGCTACGGTATGTTTAAGCAGCAAGCAGTCTCCACCTCCCTGCAGTGTCATGTCGCTGAGTCAAAACTCTAATGCATGATATCTGTAATTACATTTTGACAAGGCAGATTTCCAGTTTGAGATATCTACAACACCCTTCTAACTAGTTAAAACTTAAGATATGTAAAATACACAATGTCGATATCTTGACTTGAAGGGGCTTTAAGATAACTTGAACTAGAATTATGACGAATCAGAATTGAACTGTAGGTGTCTGACACTGGAAATGCAACAATCGAACTATCTGCAGCTGAATTATAGATATCTGTAATAAGAAACCTCACACACATGAATGATAGTGGCATCATTTGTATAAATAGGTGACTGTCAATCAACAGTCATAATTTCAGAGAGCCTAAAATGACATCTTCAAATTGTTTACATCCAAACAACAGTCCAAAACCCAAAGAAATTCACCATCAAAAACAAAAGCAGTGAGAGTGAAAATTGTTCAGCATAGACCACAGGATCCTGCTTCACTATTACAAACAATCACTGAACTCCTTCTGGCACTTCAACGTATAGACATTAAGCTGGCATGATGGCAACACCCACTGCTCCCGTGTAGCTGCAGGGACCGAAGTGCAGCCGTGATGAACGAGGCAGCAGGAAAACACTCCGACTGTGCGTGCGTGTGGCAATGACTTTTCTTCTTTTTTAATCTTCTTCAATCTCCAAAAAACTGCTGTGACAGATGAATCGTGGCGGCACTGCAATTTAAAGCTACAAATGAGGGCTTATGCGTGTATTCAACGGCAACTTGAAGCTATCATTAAGATCTCAGTGGGAGGAGAAAACAACAGGATGGCAAGTTTTCCTGGACCAAGACAAGGCCAGGAAGCGGCTCGTATTCCACAGCTGGTCACATTAATCATGTTCTCCTGATAGATATATGGATCTATGCGGGTTTCATACCTCACCCGTCCTTCAGCCTTTTTTTTTTGGCTCTCAAACTATTTTTTGAGGCTGAAATTGTACCTCTACTTAGAAGGACTAAGCACATATAAAATATCCTGCCTTAATATATATTAATGTTGCCCTCTATTTTAGTTGATCTTGTAGTTTTTAGCGTCTTACCTCTCCTGCTCAGCCTCTTGTTTACTTTAAATATTGCCTATCTAAGTATATGTAGGTGAGAGTATTGCATTGTTTTAACATGCAAGCAAACCAACTAAATTGCATCTACTGCTGGGAGTTTTTTTCTGCATTCCAAACTTTAAGTGTGTACTTGTGATGACTGTCATCAACATACTGTTTTTCCATTCCATAGCTATTACCTTAGCATAAACCTACAACTAACTTTAACCCTGAAAACAAGCTGTAACCCTCAGACAGAAGACCAACAAAATTCCTTCACTGTTATGAAATTGGGTTCTTCTAAAGATAGGAGTACATGAGTGCATACACAAACAGACCGAAGCCTGTCTATAATAACTTCACATTCTCTGGAGTACAGCAGAGATCATATCAAAGTCTCACACAGCTGACCAGAGTCTGACTGTGCGTGTGCCTGTGTTTTCATGTGTGTGACAGCTGCAGTCCCTGACCTACATATCTTCCTTACATGTATCACAGTTCATATACCGTACCACCGTCCAACACCAGCATCTCCCACACACACAGACTCGCACGTTGGCTTCGTTCGATTGCAAGTTTAGGAGAAAAGTACAAAAAGCAAACAAGAAATAAACTCATAGAAAATTACAAACTAAAAAAACCTACAAGGGCTCATTAAACATTTAACCTCCAACAACCCACTTCTCCGTGTCTCCCTCCCTCACGCACTCATGCACACTCATGCATTCCTTCCTTCCCCATCATGCCCTCAATAATTCTTGACAGTTTATATTCCATGTTCAGCCCAAAGGAAACAACATCCATCTTTGGCCTCATGGAAAACTAGAATAAAGGTGTTTCCCTTGTTCAATCTTAAAAAGAAAACAAGTCCGTGAGTGTGTGCTGATGCCCAGTTTAACTGTTTGGATCACAAGACAACCTGCTGTTTAAACTTCAGCCTGAAGTCTGTCTAAACACAGACACTAAGAGTGAAAAACGAGTACCAGCAACATCCAAATTAATGATAAATCACTGAGTTCAGTTCAGTCTTATTTAAAGAGTGCCAACAGAGAACATGTGTGATCTCTGGGTACTTCACATAGCACCAATACTATTATAATATATTACATTTTAAAGAGAAAATCAAGAAATCCAAAGTTTAATATTGGAGATTATGAAACACCAACGTAAACAATAAAAATCTGCTTCAGAACTGCTGAAACATGGAATTAATCTGACAATAAACAGCAACTTTGTTTATTTTCTGTATCTTTTTTTTTTTTTAAAGGTCAAGTTTGTCACTTGATCAGATTTTAAGAGACACTTTGGTCTTTTCCAGGGAAACTGTATCCAACTATTATTTGGGCAAATAAACCATTTTCACTCTTGAATGTTTAATTATAGTCCCCCCGGTTGATTTATTTTGTGGTTTGTCATCAAGTGCCTGTTCAAAGGGAGTCATTGGATTTGTTGTGTTTCTCTCTACAGTATAATATTGTAAGGTCTTGACCCAAATAAGTGAAAAGCCCTGAGATGAATTACGTTGTGAATTGGAGCTATACAAATAAAACTGAACTGAAAGGTTTGTGAGTGGTCGGTATTTTCTTCTGCTGCTGGCTGCCAATTTTCTTTTCTTGTTCGAGGCTGCACTTACTCGCTCTCTTACCAGAACTTTATTAAAGCTTATGAAAGGATTGTGCTATTTATTAGGGAATATCGATTCAGACTACCTTTTAATTCGTGGCTGTTTTGAACCAACAAGGGTATTTCTGTCCTGATTAATTGATATTTTTTGACTCTGTTTTATGCTATTGTAAGATACTAATAAAATAACCAATGTTGTGAACCTCTATCATGATCGATATGGTTTGATAAACAAATGCAGCCTGTAGGAAACATACGCCTCTAAGTGATGCTAATAAAACACTGAATCAGGTTATGGACATCACGTATGATGTCAGTAAGTATTTCAGTGGTTTTGTCTACTGTATATGTTGTCTGATTGAACCTGGATTCCTCAGTTGAAAATTTCTAAAACAAAAACCTTCATCAGCACAACTGAAAACTAATATAAAATTCTATGTAGGTGTGTGTGTATAAACAATGTACCTTCATCCTCATGTCCCGGCCATGCTTCTCCAGCTCCTTCCTCATCTCTTGAGCTCCCAGTCGGGCAGCGTTCAGCACCAAATGCTTCCACTCGATTGGCTGGAAGACGTGGGGGTCATGAGGCACGTACAGGCCAATCTTCACCTGGAAGACGTGGGGGTGTGTTCAAACTTTTACTTTTTTTTTTTACCATTTCTACCAAAATAAGCTATCACCAACCTCCTCCTCCACCACCTCCATACTTGATGTCCTCTTTTACCTTTTTGAGAGTGTGCTGGTATCTCTTGTAGGAGCTCTCAAACTCAGCCACCAGTTCTCCCAGTGTGCGGTGGGTCAGTGGTTTGTCCATCAGGTCCTGGCGGCGGCTCATACCCAGCGATCCATAGCGGCCGTTGCAGTAGACGCCCAGCACAACATGGTGGAAGCAGTGACCCGAAAACTGGGTCTTAAAGCTGATGGGGAAACGCTCGAGAGACGTCAGCCCGTTGGTCAGGTAGCTGGTCAACAGGAGTTATGGAAGGATCTGCAAAGTTTTTCTTGTATTGCTGTCTCAAACAGTGAATTTTCACAAGCTTAATACTTGACTGGATTTATCAGATGAAATAATCGAGGTACACTTTGACTGCACCACTGGAGATGCACATTTGACTAAAAAACCTGAAACAACAACAACAAAACTTGGGCACAAAGCTGAGAGCAAAAGAGTATTTGTTTGGATTTGTCACAGCAGAGGCGGCAGAGCAGCTTGAGTCATGTGAAATTAGATGCAGTCTGACTCTCAGAGGACCAATACTATGAAAATGCCACGGGGTAAACAGTGAGTCTCAAACTGCAAGAGTTAGTGGGCTTGAGTGTTTGTACAGCTCCGCCTGTCTAACTGAATCTGTCTGGTTCATTGTTGTGTTTTGCTCTTATTTAACAAGAAAAACAAAGACAGAGAGAGATGATCTATCTGGTACCATCAGAAGCCAGAGGAGATGATACCAGAGTATGTGTTTGGTTCGTCTAGTGACTCACCATGAGATGTTTTGTGATTAAGTGCAGTTTTTCTAAAACTTCGATCTCCTATTTCTTCATCTGCACACAGTAATCTCCTACCAATCTCCTCTTTCTCAACTTTTCCTTTCCTTCTCTATCTCTACATGTCGTAAAATCCAGCAGCCCAGGTTATCTCCAATTACTAAATGCAAAAGATAAAATTTTCAGTAAAATATTGAATGAGGTCTATTTTAGTCAAGCTCTCGTGCTGTGGACTGCACAGCTTCATGGAGTTCAGCACTGACACGGATCCAACCGTAGCAATCTGTGCAACCACACACACAAACATACACAGAGAGAGATCTGGACAATCTCTTTGTCGGCCGGTTGCCAGCCATCTGCTCCATCCTGCCCATGGAAGTCTGTCATTGGCCAGAGTGACTGTCTGTCATCTCACCAGCATGCATGCCACAGCACTGCTGTGTTTTCATTAAATATTCACACAGGGCCATCCGCACAACTAGACCACTGATCACACATACTTACCAATGTGTTTCAGTGTGTGTGTGTTCACAGTGTAGGAAAGCCTGTGGTTTTAAAGCAGAACACAGACCAGAACACAGAGAATTAGCCTGTTGAATGAAGAAAACCACAAAACTTCCATACTAGGTGATTAAAACTAATGTAAATGCTGAAATAATACACACTGGTTTGAATTGTGGCTCAACATTAAACTTGTCTTGCAACCAGTTACACAAATCTCCTCTCATCATAATGGTACCCTCAGTACAAAACAGTAAAAACAACATACATGCACACAGTTGAACGTTTTGAAAATGAGCTTTTTGTTTTGTAATGTTTCAAAGAGAAGCACTGTCCTGAGGGATGTACCATAAAGAGACATTAATGGGTTAATGAGGTATGTTGAGCCTAAAGCCACAGTTCTCAATTGACTACAATCAACATGGTAACAGATGCTGCAGCTAACCTGCTCTGGAGAACATTCTGTTTTTCACCAATTCCTTTCCTGACCACATTCTCTCAAAACAGGCCATATATTGAAACCTGTTGAGCTTTATGTTAGTAAAACCACTAAAGGAAGCTGTGCAGCGTACGCACCATGTTGCCATGGGAACCTACATGCATTCAGTTGGTGATGCAGAAAAGATAGAAACGTTTTATGTTCGGTCCTGATTTATTGCCAAGTCTGTTTTACACTGCTGGTGCTGCAGCTAATAGAACACAAATTAGAAAATGATTTAGTCTATTGATATCTATTACAGAGATTATTCAAGCAATAATATCAAATTTAATTTGACTGTCAAAAAACTAAAGTGATTTCCACGCATTCTTCAGTATGGGACAGTGTCTAATTTAAATGCACTTCTTGAGCACCACAGTAAAGGTCTGGTAAACTGCAAAGTTGGAATGTGCAGATATCATGGTAAAAATAAGCAGCTGCATTGAGAGTGCACTGAGTGGCAAAATAAATATATCAACTTACACGATTAACATTTTTCGACCACCATTCCTGTCTTGCATTATTTGCAGGTATGTATATGGTATAATTTTCATTGCTCTCCATTATAATATTATAACCTGTCCTCCTAACTGAAGTAGGAAGTACATGATCATTCCATTTTGTGCAGAAAAGGGGTGAAATGATATGTTAAACATTCCCTTTTTATAGTTACACCCACACAGCTTGACAAAGAAAACCTGGTTAGTTGGTAACCACCGTCGTGATTATCCCATTATCTCCCAGTGGGGTTTTAGGTTTGCTTGACCTAGCTAACACAAAGAAAGTCTGGCTATACTAAACTTGTTTCACAGATCAACCCCCAGGGGTCCGTTTCACAAAGGAGGTTTAGCGAAAACTCTAAGTTGGACCCCAGATCATGCAGGCTAATTTAAACACTGTGCAAACATGTACGCTGTGACCATGGGGGTACAACTGAGAACAGCTATTATACTGTCAGAAACATATCTGGTATTTCTACAATAAATGTCAACTTAGTGTCATGTCTCACTTCTGTTTCTGAGATGCCAAATTCTTGACGCTGACGCTAAAGAGCCATGTGTGTTACACATATATTCTCTTTCCATCAGAATTAACCGAAACATGAAATTTGTACTAAAAGTACTCCAAGACTCCTAACAAACCGTGTTGTTCCTGACTAATGAATGGTTCATTACACAGGTGCACTTACTGTGACAAAGGATATGTGACACTGCTAGCAGTAGCTCTCTCTGACTGCTTGACTGAGCCTGTGACTGTGACAGAACCTACCGCTATTTTGCATCCATCCATCCATCCATCCATCCATCCATCCATCCATCCATCCAATGTGACAGTTGAGTTGAGTTCACATCCTCCAAAGATTTGTTTCTCTGCCTCACTCCTGTGTTCTCATGCAACATCAAATCATTCAAATACCTCATCTCACTGTTCTATTTTTAAAAAGCAGAGGTAACTGAGAAACCCTTATCTGTGGATATAATGCAGAGCTAATCCAATGGATTTTCAAATTCTCTCTCTCTATGACTATTCCCTCCCTTTTTGTATCATATTTCTGTCCTTCCCTCTCTCACCAACCCTCCCCCCTCTCTTCCTCAAGTTTCTTTCTACAGTTGCCTCCACTGTAAATTTCAAAGCAGAAAGATTCAAGATAATACTATACAGGAAAAGGCATGAAATCCTCTTTATGTTTGGTGTCTTTTTTTAACCAAGAGTCATGTGCTTTCCTAGTCGAGATCATAAGCGAACACCAGGCTCTGAATGTACTCAGCTACAGTTTGGGGAATGGCATTCAAACATCGCCAAAAGAGTCTCGACATACATAAGTATGAGGTTGTTCTAATAGCTTGTACTGGGCACCATTTACAACTGAAGGGAATCACAATTTTATATCACTTAAGGATATTGTACACTATAAATTGGGTGCTTCCAGCTTTGTGGCAACAGATTATAGATGGTACTTTGCTATTTTTAACAGCAGCACCCCTAAACATTCTACAAATGAAATACACCAGGAAGCATTCATTAATTACCCAATTTCATTTTGTTACTTGATACTGAAAAGTTCTCTAGAAATAAGTAAGTTCTATAATTATTTTTCAAATTGAGACTGCTCTGTACTCAGGCCTTATTCTGCAAAACCCCACTCAGTGATGTCTAATACAATGAGACACATCAAACACACACGCCGTCAACACACATGCATACACACCCGCACTGAGCTGGTATGACCCGAGATAAACCCTGAAGATCCTGGAGAGAATTCAGACCTCTGTTAACGTGGAAGCAAAGGAGCCAGTGGCAAGACAGACCAAAACAGACCAACTGCTCCAACTGCCCCAAGCTACAACAACAGTTGCTATTCATCTCCTTTTCTTCCCCACTTCTCTGTCTCGGCTTTCTGCCTCCACTTCTATCTTGTGTTTTTTCTTTTTGCTGTATGAAATATTTGATTGGTATGTTTTACGAAATTCTCTGACTTTAAATTCCAGAACAGATAATTGAGACAGTGAGTCATTCAGAGAGCCAACTGGTTGGGCTGGTATCACACTATGTCAACAATAGCTGGTGACCTATAAGGTGTGTCTACTACTACTGTTGATATGTAAAAGATCGGCCATCAGCTGTGATTATAGGTAAGGCCTCATAGCTCAGTGGTTAGAGCACTGGTCTTGTAAACCAGGGGTCGCGAGTTCAATTCTCGCTGGGGCCTGCTCTTTTATTAGTGTGGATGACCTCAGGGCACAGTGAAAGGTGACACTACACAAATATACACTGTCCCTTGCTGATATGACGGCAACACGGAGGTTTAAAGGGCATAACGGGGCGAAAAAGAAATCGCTCACAGGGATTTTCTCGACTCCAATTTCCTTTTTTTTCTCTCATTTTTTCTCACCCCCTCTGGCTCTTATTTCCCTTCTTGCCTTCAGCCTCAGTTTATTTTTCTATGAAGGTCTCGTCACTCTGTAAATTTCCCTCGGTCTCGCCTCCTTTCATCTGTAGACTAAAGCCAGTCTCAATTAAAGTCACTGTCAGCTGCCGCCCTGACAGCCCCCGAGAAAAGCCACTGTGAAACTAGCACATGCGAAACTGGACCATCCATTCATAGAAAGAGTGAAGCAGAAATCTCTCATCTGTTGACACTCTGAAGTCCTTCATGAAGGTACCTTTTAAAACATTACAAAATGTAATGTGTGTTTTTTTTTTAACTAAACGATGCTTTTGAAAATCCATTAGTCCCCTTTGCAAATCCAGTCATTACCACAGTCATCATGCACTGTGTTGCCTGTGATGTGACTGCTGAAAACCAAATGCAGGAGCACAGAAAGGACATTCTGAGTATGTTGTGTGTGGAAAATAGCTGCCTAAATGAATTCTGATTCTAATTCACATAGACCAAGTAATAAGATTTGATCATTGTATTTCAATGTATGCATTTACTAAAAATGATGTCAAATACCCAATTTCTCTGGTATAAAACGGAAAGAAGCAGTGAATGGTCGGATTTGCTACAACCAGTTTTTTTGGCTGACTGTCTCACTGATTGATAGATTTACTGTTTCAGCAATTCTCTGATTTAGAAAGCTTTACAGTGAGATCAATAGTTAAATGAGGCTGAACTGCCAAATTACAAACAAGATCAATGTTGACCTTGACCCTGGCATTTGTAATGGCCATTATTTGGGCTGCAAAATACCATCAAATATGTTTGCTTGATGTCACATCTGAGTAAAGGTCTTCATGGTTCCCATCCATGTTTTATACAGTCAGTCAGGTCCTGGTTTATTACTGCAGCTACCAGGTCTGTTTAGCATTCTGTGTAATACCCG
The DNA here is from genome assembly GCF_000690725.1 of Stegastes partitus. Classification (NCBI taxonomy): domain Eukaryota; kingdom Metazoa; phylum Chordata; class Actinopteri; family Pomacentridae; genus Stegastes; species Stegastes partitus. The sequence goes on from NW_007579856.1 coordinate 12,970, forward strand.
AGTGGATGCCAAGTTATCTTTATTACACTAGGTGCAGCAAAATTGCAAATCTAAATGAGTCGTATGAAATAACAAGTGGACTAACTATGCTGTTTCAATCAGCAACAACAACAGACAACCTGGATGTATTTTAGCAGCTTTCTTGGTAAGAAGGATGGATTACATGCTTCACAACTAGGCACAGCAGAAGAGGCTGATAGACATACTAAGAGACAAAGGTTTAGTTTGATAATGTAAGTTAATATTTTACTTCAATCAGCCTTTAAATTGTTCCAATCAGGTCTGTGTCTCCCAGTCGGATTTGAATCTGGCGTTTCTTGGACCTGCGTGGGTCCAAGCTGTCAAATACCAGATGGTCCAGTTCAGTTCCAGGTCGAACCTTTCCAGGAATTTTTGGGTTTAGCATAGGCTTGAATGATACGCCAAAAATAAAAACAAAAAAATCATATTGTGATTATATTGACATATATTGCATTATCAATGATTTTCTTTTATATAGAAATTGCATCCCAATGGCACCACCATTCTTCGTCTAAAATTGTTTGTGGTGACGCATTTTACTTTTATCAAACTAAATTAATAGATCATTTGCAGCTCCTGCAAATCCAGTACTACACTCGTCCACATGGCAGTTTTGATAACATTTCAATTAAGTGTTCAGTCCTAGCTTGGGGCTTGTGAAGACCTCCACATCAGAGCTCGCAGTTCAGATCAAGGCATGATAAGTTAACTATGTGAAATTTAATTGAACATGCAGTAACTTTGCATCTTGCAATTAAAGACAGGAAGCTGTTAGGAGTCTTCAAAACATCAAGGATAAAGGATCAGGCAATGTATATGTAGAAGAAGAAGCCAGAGATCTAAGAAATTGATCTTTGCAGTCTAATCAGAGCTTTTCTTCTTGTGCAATAATGAATATCAGATCAGAATTTTAACATACAGCTAAACTAAACATGTTTGACAGAATTGAAAAAAATAAATAAATAAAAAAATGTTTTTCTCAGAGCTAAACGGTGAAGCTCGTACAAAGCTATACACTGCTGCTTTAAAATTTAAGCTCTGTTGGATGATACTAAGCCTGTGTGTATGAGTGTGTATGGTGGGGGGTTAAACTTTGAAGTGGGCTTGTTGCCAAGCAACACAGTAAGAGCTGGAAAGGGTGGCGATGTTGGGGGGCATTAGGACGTTATAGCAGTATGTCTCATTGATTTCACCATCAGATACACAAAATAACCTCTTGGCCCTTTGCTTGGTGTGTGTCTGAATGTGTGTGCACAGGAAAAGATACATTCCCAAGATGACGGCTTCGAGGCATTTGATTGGCAAAGACTCCCTGATCATCTCTCTTGCTGTCTCCATTAGCCTGTAGGGGGAAGACGAGGACGAGATGAAGAAGAGGAAGGACAAGGAAAGGAACGGAGAGGAAGCAGGAAAGAAGAGGAAGAGGTGAAGGATGAAGAGAAGTAGAAGAGACAGATAGAAGGGCAAAGGCAAGAGAAAGAAAGAAGCCCAGACATATGTGTCAATGCAAGCATTAAAATCTTAAAATCTAGATTAGAATTTATTTTTTAGGTCATACAGTTCAGCTGCATTTCCTTCAGATTTACAGTATTTCTTATCTTATATAAAGACGGCCACAAGCTGCATAGAATTATGTTACTTCATAAGCTGATATATTTAGACTGCAAACATTGTAAAGGCTTCAGTTTTATGTAACGCTATGACATCTTCTCTTTTCTCACTGTCTACAGGAAAATCAGAGATCAGGGTGGTTGACCTTCCTATTCAACACTCCAGCATGCTGCTCTTTAATCAAACTAACTAATCACCTCCTATGATTTAAAGCAACTACAGGATTGTGTGCATGCACAGTTAATATCAGGCCTCTTCTCTGGACATTTTTTACCTTGATTCTGTCCACATCTCTTCAGTAAGATGATTAGGAAACATCATCAATCACTACATTCACATCATAAGCTGATTACTGGGATTAAGCTACTAACTTAATTAAAGCATTTACATGGGTCACAGTAACCTCCCATCCTCTATTCATCATTTGTTGTCATCATTCAAGAGTTGACTTATTTACAGAGCTCCTTAAAGGAATAATGTAGCTTTTACTCATTGCTGATTCTTTCCAGTTCAACATCTACTATTTTAACTCAAAACATAAACTCAAATGACGCTATGCCTTACAATGCCTTGGTAAAATAAAACAAAGAAAATTATTTTGGCTTGTGTGCAAACATGCTTATGACATGTATGTATGAAGACGCTCATAATTATTCTGTTAATATTATTTCTATTTAATGGTGCTAATTGGTGTGTCATTTCCAAAGCTGCAGTCCACTTACCCACACAGAGGACGACTCTTCTTGATTTCAAAGAACTGGGTTCCTGTGTGGTTGTATCTGATGGACATGTTAGGGACAGCAGCATTGTCAAGAGTAGTTTTCATTGTTGTGTGTCCATCCCTGCTGACACAGGGCTTCTGAAGGTGGCGTTATGTTGTCTTGGTCACTTACAGTCTGTCAGGTGTAGCATGTGTTGTTGTGTACCGTGCTATTGACAAAGGATACTGCAGAGCCTTCATATAGTTCTGGATGGCAACGAGCCAGTCTGGGACCGACATGGACGGTTTGAAGGTCGGAATAGAGGGAACAGGGTGCTGTAGACAGAGAGAAAAGTGAGAGTGAAGATTTTTACACATTATTTCCAGCAAATCAACATGTGGTAACATTTACAACCCCAAAACCACCTTCCAACGTCTTTAGAAATCTACATTCCCAATGTCCCGTGACTCATTACAGCTCATGTTCCAAGGCTGTTGGAAAAAAAAATACACTGGCTACACTAGTCACCTCCTTATATTACCCTCATGTTAAAAGAGAATTCATTTAAAGCCACAGACCTGAATTCATGTGGTGAAGACTGACAGAGGTACATGTCAGTAGATGCCTCTTTCCCAACCACCAGAAATCATTCCAATCTGCCTGGAAGCTATTCTTCAGCTATCAGCAGCACTGCATGGCTGCTTGTAAAAAGCCTCAAACTTGGCTGCCATTATTGTAAAGCAACAGAGACCTTGTTGGAAGCTTATCTCTCTTTAGTAAACGTTTGATTCAGGGAAAGTGCTCTGCTCTGTATCAGCGGATACAGATGACAGTATTCCTATATTTGGACAGGAGATCATCAAACGTCTTGATGAAATATTTATTACTTGTTTGAATGTGAATATTTGCGGATGATTTAATATTCAAAACTGTACAAAAAACTGTTTAGACAGCAAATGTTTATTCTTGTCAGTATTACAAAGCCATCTGTAATAACTTTTAGACAGCAGAGCAACAGTAGATCTATTTCTACTTCTGAAGGTTGCAAAAATGCCCTTATAGTCTGAACAAAAACACCAATCTATAGACAGTTATCAGTGGAGAGCCACAGAAAACAACGTGATACAAAGATGACACATGGCATACGTCGGTCTCAAACCCCGATTCGGTGGTGTGCATCACCGTAGACCACGAGGCCAATAGACACTCATGCTGCTGTTTGCAGCTGTTTCACCTCAACAAAAACTATTTGGAAAAGGAAGCAGGGGTCACAGATGTGGATTCATGAAAGGACGTGACCACACCGACAGAAAGTGAGTCAGACTGAAACACAAACCAACACTTCCTCTGACACACAGGCAGCTTGTGTGCTATATATGTGTGTGTGTGTATGTGTGGAGGAAGGGTGAACCACAGCACAACCCCTATCATTTCCTGTGGCTTTTTGCTTCACTCTTTATTTACAGCATAAAGGGAGAACTGAGGAGGACAACAACAGAACAACATGGTGGCAAGGCCCTACGTGTTGCAGTATTGTGTCCCTCAGCTTTCTTTTCTATAAAAAGGGAGTAAGAAAGAAAGAAAAGTGAAAGTGTCTTGAGTTAAACACTGCCTTGGCGAGCACAAACATAAAACTACTGGACATGTGGTGTTCCCAATAACCAAAGTGTGATATTTCTACAAATAGACTCACAGCTTCTCTATACTGGAGTTATTTCGGCCACATTCCTCAGTCTCGTGTGCGTGTGACGGAATAGACACACTTCTATTTTAATCAATACAGCTGTCCACACAGGCGGCGTCACTGAGCGGCCCGAAGTGGATTTTTAGGCTTTATTTCTATTTTGTTCCATTTTAAATGTACATATACATTTGTGCACGCAAAATATACATTTGTGTAAGTAAGCTAATGGCTCCCGAGGATCATCTAAATATATATTGGAAATCAGGGAACAACCAGCATGTGTTTTTTCAGGGTCAATACCAATATTGACTACTAATAATCAATAGTACCAACAACACATAATTGGAACTGATATACCTTTGTAGAAAAAAAACAACATCCGGGTTTTGAAATTTTAAATAAAACTCCAACACAAAACTTCATTGAAATGCCTTTGTCAATCTGTTTTACATATGTTGAATTGAAGAAGAGCTTTTGAACATTTATAATTCAGAGTTAATAGGCTGTTAGTCATGACATGTGGCCAATCACATTGAGAGAGAGAGAGATGGCTACACCAGAGTTTTTGTAAATCAATTTAGCAGGTTATAAGGTTGGTAAATAAACAAAAAACAAAACTGTACTACTCATATTTGGAAAAAGCTGAATATGAAAACTACACAGGCGTCTCAGCAAAAGCGATTATTCAGCCACATAACCACTGATTTCAGTGGACATCGAGTCGATCAGCCTTAATGCAGACAACAGACCAGCCAGCCAACCTGTCACTCACCAACTCCTACAGCGAGGAAAACTATTAGCCAACTGGCCGCTCTTCTAGTCATCAGGCCATCAGCAGTCATTTAGTCCATAAACCAGTCTGCCAACCAGTCAAGACCAGTAAATAGCAGGTTTTATTGCCACATAATCTCTCATGTAGTGAAATCCTCACTAAGACGTAATACACTGGCTGCCTCAGCTAACACACACACACAAACACACACACACTCGCTCTCTAAAGCTGCTTTCTGCTGGGTCAGGGAGTGAGATGAGTGGTGATCTCTCCTTTATCATCCCCTCTTCTCTTCTCTTCTCTTGGCTACAGTGGGATGACAGAGCTGTCATCTTTCTGCTGCCGCCAGTGCAGGAGCACTATCTAAAAAGACTCTGTTTTAAATGCTGTATGATGAAGTTACAGATTCAGGTGCCACCAACAGCCATCTGACCTTCCAGCATCACTTCATTCTTGTGTTTCTGCATCAGGTTGGATAGCAAACTTACATGTCACTCCTCCTGAAACATGCTTGGAATTGTTCGTGTAGATAATTTGGATTGTGTATTCTGTTATACTGTAATACAGCGACACAGCATCAGGGAAGAGTGACCCGCCCTCTCTCCATTAAGAGTTCAGCTGGAAGAGCCTGACTTATCAGCCCAGTTATAACTTGTAATTAATCTGTCTCAGCCTCTTTTCCTGTTTTCCTCTCTTGTGTAATCTTCTCCTCTCTTTCTTCCTCTTCCTTCTCCACCCTTCCTATTTACTAGTTTATCTCAAAATGTCCTTTTTGTTTTGCCTCTCCTTTCCATTCCTCGCTCTCATCTCTTCCCCTCTCAGTCACACCCCCTCTTTTTTGTCATCTTAGGTCACCTTGCTGTTTTTTAATCCTCCCTCCTCATAACTTCCAATGTGTTTTTATTCCCAGCTCTTCATTCCAGTGCCACAGTGCAGCTTGTGTCATTTACATCCACTGAGTTTAAATGTTCTGGAACTGTTGGAGGTCAACTGATGATTTTTTTGTTTTTCCGGGGCCAATACTGATTATTATTCAGGGAGACAGATGAACAATAAAACGTTCTGTGTCGAAATTTGGATCAACACAAACACCAACACACCTCAACATTTGTGGAGCTGTTGAGTGGTGAATAAGGACAGATAGATCAAAATAGATCATTTTTAAATTAGTGCATTTTATTGTGAATCAGTTCAAAAAAATGATGATAACAATAATCAGATGCTGAATGTAGGATCTGATAATCAGTCGGGCTGCTAATCAGTCTTCGTATCTGCCAACCCTTAGGCCTGACCTGTCTCAGCCAGCAGCAGACACAAAAGACAAAGGGACTGAAACCAGAGACTTAAAGCCACGTTTTAAAGTGGGAGGCACGATCTGTCTGGTTTTTGAATTTTGAATTGGTTGAAGCAAATGGGGGATGAACAGTAGAAGGTAATTAGAGAATGACAGAAAAAGTCGAGGAGCGTAAACAGAGCACAACAAAATCAAGGGAAGGGTGAAGACGAGTAAATGAAGGTAATCTGCAAATAAAGCCAGCTAGAAATGTGGCTTATTGCCAAATAATTAAGACCTCTTTTGGTTGCTCAGCCCCGACAAGTGCAAAACCATTTACAACTTAATTCAACAGTTATCCAAGCTGCCTGCTGCAACAAGTAAAACACAACTGGCACAACCTTCTAAATAAAAGTTTTTCTTACAGCTCGGCAGCACTCATTAAGGTATGCTGGGTTTGAGTGTCACAGAGGTGACAAGATACAACAGATAGCGGTGTCCTCTGCTACCTTCGGAGCACTTTTGCTCTGTGTGCATTAAAGATTAAAAACAGCGAGGCAAGATGAAGAGAGGCAGAGACGGGGCCGATCGTATTTCATGCTGTCAAGATATCTTTAGAGCAGGACATCCCCAGGAATGCCTTTCTCTCTGCATGTGTGTGTGTCTGAGTGTGTGTGTGTGTGTTCACAAAAGACAGCCTAGAAACCAATGATTAAGAATCAACGTGAGACTTTCTGTTGCTTGCCCGTTTTACTTGGCTGTACAGAAAGTGAGAGGGACGACAGCTTTTTTCTGAAGACGTACACTACTTGAGTACAGACAGCAGTACTTAGCAGTGACTGGAAGCTGCTGTAATGCTGCAGTCTGTAATTCTTTGCCTCATAGCACATCTGTCTAAACTAATCCACGTTGGCAGGCGTCCATACATATGAATGTCCAATCCCAAACATGCCATTTCTGTCTAAAATACTCAGCACACAGAGAAATACATGAAGTCAATTTCAGCAGCACTGGTTTAATCTGGACACTGTGATGTGTAATGTTGTATTCGCTAAGATGCTGCACAAAAATATAATACTTTTGTGCCAAGTGACAGATGTGGCATTTTTTTTATTGTTGTTTTCTTGTTACCATATGTCGTTGAGCTCGTTCTGCTGCCGCAAAAAAACAAAAGTCTAGTTTGAATGTAATCTGTTACTGCCATCCAAAATCAAATCCTATTGTCACAGTTTGAACAGAAACATTTCACTCCAGAACAATAGGACTACAATGGATTATGCAAATAAAAAACAACTTTATCCTACTTTTTTGTTGACAACATCAGCGGTACAGTTAGATTTAGTTTATGCTTCTGACCGGTGACCATGAATTCAGTTCACATGTAGCAAATGACACTGAACATGACAACAGACTCATGTTTAAGCAAATTCAGTCTCATGTTTTGCTCAATGAGCAAACCAGCATGTTTCAGTTCAAATCAGGTCATTTAACAAGTGAAATCCTCTGAACGGATTGCAAAATGAGTAATGGCCAAAATCTCAACCAATTTATAGTAATGTATGAAAGGAGTCCACACCACTTATTGATTTCAATTTCAGCTGTATTGAATCCATATAAAATACATGCTTTTCTAGTTGTGCTTATACAGCTGCAGCATAGATTTTTTGCCCAGAGGAGTTTTAGCCAGTTTTGTTTACCAGTGAAAGCCCTTTAGGTAGTCCAGTTGGTATCCAGAGATTATCCACTACCCAGATTTATTCGAGGGATTATTTGTTTGCTGTGCCAAACCCATTCTCCATGCCCTCTGTTAATGAGGGCATGGAGAATGACAACAAGGCCTCTGGTCACTGACAATAGCACAGACCTACACTGTGTGAAGCCTATCTTAAGGTACCACACGTTGCATCTTCAAAGCAACCTGTCTGGCTTGTATCCAAGCGTTCTTCTTACCGTTTGTCCAATTTGTTTTGTGATGACACTAAATGTCTTGTTTAAAAGTTACACGCAGCTGCTCTAATAAATGTCATGTTTTAACATTTCCTAAACTGACAGACCCTACTAAACTCTGATCAGTACAAGTTAACTGAACACTGTTTGTCTTCATAGGGAAGTCATTCCTCTAATTTCTCTCCCTTTCTCACCTTCTCTTTCCCTGCCTGAAGGCATAGTTAACCCATGTGGGGCAATAGCGACTGTATCTGTGGTAACCACCTGCTTTTACACTTTAGACACTTTACACACACTGCAGTCTATAACACACATACACACACTGACACACACACACACACAGAGTCAGGTTGCATATCAACAACGCTGCAACGTAAACCCACTGACACTTGAGTTGCTAGCAGAGAGCTCTATACACAGCAGTGTCCGAGCAAAGTTTAGTTCAATCAAAGCAACTTGATTTCGTGATCATATAAAAGGTTTGCATACAAAATAGCGGTCAAGCTTAATTTGATACAAACACTGTTTGGAAAAGTTAGCTTTTTCCCCCCACAAATTCCCCACCCAGAAAGCTTCCAAGTGGCTCCACAGTGGTAGCTGTCTCGATCATTTCAGTGTCATCATTTGCATAGTGATATTGGAAATTAGAAACCACAATGAGCCATGGACAAAGACTACTGTACACAACACAGACACAGGGCAAATATATGCGCATTCTCAATGTAAAGTTTTTTTGCTAGCGTATTTGTTGTCGAGCACATATCCTCCTGTTGTCCGTCTGTCTCGAACGGGAGTTTGGTGCTGCCAGCCAACCAGGTCACTAATGACCACATGGCCAATTAGCAGAGCTAAACAACAACCAGATTCCCTCCTCCTCTGCCTGAAACACAACAAGCATTCATCCAAATCACTGACGGGAAAACTATGGGGGACAATTCAGGTTGACAGGCCTCAAAAGCAACATATAGAGATGAATATCATGCACATGGTGTTGCCTGAAGAACCAGTCCAACGTCTTTTTGTCTTTTACTGGCTGCTGTTTTTGTTCAGCTGCAACACAAAAATAGTTTGAAGAAGAAAATGACCAAAGGAAAGACATTATTATCACCACTATAACTGATGCTATTAAAACTAATACTACCGCTAATGATGCGATTGAATATATATTCAGGGTATTAATGCAACTTATTGGTGTTGTTTTTTAAATTGACTAAACGATTGATTTTTCATAAATAATTCACCTTGTAAAATATTAGAAACAATAAGTTTTCTTAAGAAATCATTTTTGTCAAAACACCTTTTTTTATTTTTTATTTATTTTTTTACAATCACATTAAGTACACATGGAAGATGGGATCTGCAAATGTTTGATATTGTGCTTGATATCTTACTCAAACAATTATTATTAGAGGTCAGGATCAGCTGTAGAACAACACAGCCCTGGAGAGCTGTTTGGGTTTTAATGTCACTGCAAGCCTACACTGTACCAGACTTTTCAACATGAAACATGAATTTTCAGGCTGCTCTCTCACCTGATTGTCTGTGTTGTTTCAGCTTTTTTCGTTTTTGGTCTTTATGAAGCATTAATGCAGCATTTTCTAACCTACAGCCAGGTTATGGCGGTAAGTCTGCATATGTGAGTGTGAGTGACACTGACTCACACACAGCCTGACTAATCCAAAAAGCAGATTTAATCTCAATTGACAGGTATGGTACCTCGATTTAGCACACTTGTTGTCATGGCAATGTGATGCATTTGTGTGTGTACACCTGGGAGTGTGTGTTTGTAAAACAAAGTGTGAAAACAGGTTGACATTAACACCGAAGCACCACCTTAGCCACATAACTGTGAACACACACACACACACACTTCTCCACAGACAAACACTCTGCCACTGACCAGTAGACAAATCATCTGAAGCCCTGACTCACATTACAAACAAATTCCTCACTGAAGTTGAACAGTAGTCACAGCAGGAAAAAGGAGTTTGCAGACACATACTTGTTAAAGATGATCAATATTGTTGAAACACTCAATAGATTCATCTTGATCCAATGGTAAGTCATTAAACAATTATTCAGTGTTAACTAACTAATCAATTATGTTGTTCTTCTCAGCAAAAAAGCCAAACTTCTGGTTAGAGTCAATGACGTGAGCATTTTATGTCATACATGATAGAAAAATTCAGAACTCATAAATCCTAACAGCTGTGTCTGCACTGGGATTAATTGAGCAAATAACCAGCAGATTAATCAATAATGAAATGAACAGATATGAAACTAGATTAGTCATTACAAACAAAAAATATATAATTACAGATCTGATAATTATTTGCTAATCGCCAAGCACTCGCTTGTTCATGCATTACAACTATGAAGATTTGCTTCTTGTCACAGCTTTTTTTATCTTTAGAAACTGAATTATTTTGGAAAACTCCTGAAAATGCTACCCTGGGCTCCATTAAATTGTGACAGGACTTTTTCATTATTGTTATTATCCATTTTATGGACTAAAACACACCAAGCAAAACTGATGATGGAAACAACCATTAGGTGATCCCAGTAACATTGTGTTGCAAATATCAAGCATTATATATAAGGATACAACTCACACTTGACCGAGAGAAAGAAACCTGAGCAGCACTCACACTTATCTATCCAATTTGTCACAGTAGAGCACAACAGCACTGTTCAGTGCTCTAAAATGTGCAAGAGACACTTGGATTCCTTCACATTACTGCAGCCACTGGGAATCCCAGAGGGCTCCACAAAGAAACCCTTCATAAAACAGTGTAATAACACTGAAGATGCTTCCATGAATGTCTAACATCTCACTGTCATGTGAACACATCCCGTGTCCAAATGCGTTGATTTTATCATGTTTTTACTTCAACCAAATGATTCCATACTCCTGCAATGGAATTTATTAATGTAGCACAGACAAGAACAATCACATCGTGGGACATGTCTTCAGCAGCCTCTTAGTGAATGCTTTTGTTGATTGTATGGCTTTTTTTCTAAGTTACTTTTACTAAGTTTTCAGATTCCTACACCAACTTCGTGGCTCAACATATAGAAATAAACTAGCACCATATGACGTTTTTGAGAAAAAGGCCAGCAGGAAATTGAAGTAGGACTTTGCTATGAAGCCAGCTAATCTTTCAGGTTATACCTCTCTGATGAAAAAACTCTAAAACAGAGATGCACTGATCACAGTTGTACCAGTTTACAACTTAAAAGCACTGAGAGCTAAACCAGTCACAGCTGGCCTACCTTGGGAAGGTATGCAGCATTTCGTATCCTGTCCACCATCTCCTGGCCCTCAGGGTGCACAACGGACACATGGGACCACATCCTCTCCCAAGTGACACTTTCGATGGGAAAACCGGTCCGGTTAACATAAAAAAGAACCCCTCCGTCCTTTTCCTCTTCCTCGCCAGGGGATCGGGAGCTGTTGTTAGGAGGAGACGCAGAAGACTCCTCCTGGGTGCTGCAGCGGAGGAGGCAGTGCGAGCTGGTGCTCTTGGACCTTCCATGTCTGCTCAGCTTGGCCGGAGAGGTGCCGGTCCGGCTTGGGGAGTTGGGTCCGGTCATTGATCCCAGGAGGGCCAGGAGGAGGAGGAGGAGGAACAGTTAGGGTAGGCAATCCTCCTCGGGCTACCAGAGCTTGTTCTGGTCAGTCAGCATTGTACAGTACATGATGATCTTAAGGAGCAACCTGGCAGGGCAGAAAAGCAGAAACGTCAACTTCATCAGAGCACATTTTGCATCTTGAAACCAATCTTACGATGCAATAAGAATTTCTATAGGCATCTTTAAGCAGGTCTAAAGTAAATGTAAATTCCTTAACTGCTAGGATCACTTCTACAAATGTTTCCATACAGACGAAGTAGTGTTTTATTCAGGTACTTCCCACTGAGTTGGTACACCCAGAGAAGATCTGTGCCCTTCCTATTTTGGAAAAGGAATGAGAGCGCTATAGTGGAGTATGAAGCCCCGACAGCAAAATCTCAAGAGGGAGACCAAATCCCCTCTAATATAGCAGTAATAACTGAATTCCTTCTCAGAAATCCCACAATAAATGCACCCAAAACACTGTATGGAGAAATAACAACTCTAAAATCACAACCAATTCCTTAGAGTAGCACAACAACATATCCAACTAGATAAAATGCACATTAAGAGTCATACAAGTAGCTTTGTAAGAAAGGTGTAAATTAAATCACAAAAAGTACAATGAGGTTAATATAAAATCAACAAGGAAATACGAACACAATTAAAGATCTAGTGCTATCTGTGGACTTAAAGAAGGATAAGGTCTCTACCAACTCATGCTAGTTTCTTTTACAGTGAAGGAATTTACCAAATCCAATACATTTTGCAAATAGAATAGAATAATGTCTTGAAAATCCCCTACTGTGTAAGTTAGCAGAGCAAAGACAAGTTCACATCAATATGGGCTTTTTCGTTTGGGTGCATCCGCTGAAATATCCCAACCGTTATTAATTCAACCATACCATATTTTCCACCGGGGCTCCGATTTCACCTAAACGACGGGCGTCGCGGTTAAAAAGGCATTTGACTTGAAAAAAACTCGGCGAGCCGAGGTAGGTCCCATTCATAACAAGGCGGCGTTGTCCAGCACAGGCTGTAAAGTCTTGTTTTGGTTCGAGGCTTTGTAACTTCACCTCTTCTTCAGTGTGTCAAGTTAGCCAGAGCTAATCGTCGCAGCGCTACGATTACTGTATGTTCCGCTTCGAAATAAAAGCAGTACGTTTGCTAACCGTGTGTAAATAAAGAATAAATACAGAGAATCGATGCAACATACTCATAAACTCATCACTTACGCGCATGTAAGGGTTTTACGTGTATCACTAAGGATAGTATAGAAAATCTTTCAACTAAACGTACCCATGTCTCGCAGAGCTATTTTATTTTGAAATTCCCGTCCAGAAGTGACATTGTTTTTGCTAGCTAACCGACAACACTGCGGGGGCCGTTGCCTCCCACCACCCCACTCCTGCAAAATTACCTCTTCTGTGCATTCCCCCCTGTCAGCAGCCTGCAGGGCACCTCGGTATCAGCTACCTCTTCAGAAAATCCCACTTCATAATGATAGAAAGGCCTCTTTAATCCGTCACATGATTAAATCATTAGGGATAACACGGTCCTACTGGCGAGGACCTACTGTTCTCCTGTATCTCTCCGCTGCTCGTTTCCCCGGCAGTCACCGACGCTCCGCGGCTTTCCCATTGGTCGAGCTAACAAAGAGGGGCGGGCCTCAGAGTATTCTCTACCATATTTGGAACTGATGGCGCTCTCTGATTGGTTTATTTTGATGGACGAAGGGGTCAACAAGTGATATATCTGCAACAAATGGGGTTTTTCCCCCTTGTTACAACTGTTGATTTTGCCTGAAATGTGTAGTTCTCTTTTCGATCATATAAAAACATAATAAAATAAATAAATAAATTTAAAAAAGCATTGAACAAAATAGAATGCAAAATAATAATTCTAACAATAAACATACACCCACACACTTCACAAACTATGCATGAAAGATCACTTTCATTACATTTTCCAAATGTGGTTGTGAATAATGATGGCAAAACAATTTATCAAGAGAAGGAAATGTTCATCTCACTGAAACACCTAAAGCTTTGTCAGTGATTAAAAAGGACGATCCTTGAACAACCAGTTGACAGTACATGTCACTGTAATAATAATCATGTCCACTGCAGCAAATTTGTTGAGCAAAATGTGTCATATTTTGTTGTAATCAGCAGAATATGCTGCTGCTACATTTACAGTAGTGACTTGATCTACAGCTCCACCTTCTGGACAAAATGCTTTTCACACCATTAAAAGAAGGATAGACCGCTGTGTTTAACATGTTTTAAAGGAAAATATGTGCAACTTTATAATTCAATAAATGTTTGGTTTGTTTCACATTACGCTCTTTATACACATGGGATCAGTAACTTTGCTGGCTTTAACAATCTGTTAAAATAACAGCCTTCTGTCATTCAGAGATAAGTCACTTTCACATTAGTGTCCCTCACAACTTCACTCAGACATACTTATGACAGTGATGGAGAGGGCCACAATAATCATGCGATAGTTGTCATTCATGTGAGATCAGACAGTACACTGAAGCCCCTTTCAGACATGTGGTATGAAACATTGCTGGCATCATAAATCCATTATAATGTCCTTCTAGTCATTCAGACATACGTCACTTTTCTGTTAGCGTTCCTCATAGCCTCACACAGACACCCCTCATGAATCCTAACACTGTCTGATGCTGTGAGTAAGTAATAAAACACAAAGAAATAGTCCTAAACAGCTGTACACTGTCATTATGTGTGTGTAATGTGTTTGATGTAAATATGTGTAGGCCTATACAGCGTAACCTGCTGTCGAATCCTGACTCAAGCTGTTGTTCTGTGTGCAACTGTCTCTCTTTAGCGAGCCACACATGGATCCTGCTGTTGTCAGATGCTGCAGGTATTTCATAAATTCAGAAACAATAGTTCTAAACAGCTGGAACAGACACGCTTCAGCTCCTGTTAACAGCTGAGGGGGAAAAAAACACTAATGGCATTCAATATCGGTGAGTATCATTAATCTTTAACCTATTAGTGTC
>NW_007579856.1:28504-43842 GCF_000690725.1 Stegastes partitus
TACCACAAGTACCACTTGTGCATACCTCTCCGTTAATGTGACGGCTCACTCACACTTGTGCCATATTGAAAATTATATGGAAACATTACTAGGTCCAACCTAATAAGATAGCTGGTTGGACTTTTATGGAAACGTGACCAAAGTGCGCATTCAGACAAGAAGTTGACACATTCAGCTGCCTTCAAATGAACAAATTGAATGTCTGAAAGGGGCTTTTAAAAAAAATCTGTGTAAAATTAATTTAACTATACAGTGACTTTCTCTTTTTTGTTTGGTTTGTTCACAGTAGCGTAGATGTTGCTGGGATCAGTGGAAGCTCCTGGCATGGTTTTCACAGTACTGTATGTCACTGCATCCTCTTCACTATTATCATCATCTTTACCCTGAACATGGAGGGAAAAAAACAGAGACAGCACAACATATTAACTACACAACAGCACATGGGAATTGCATAAATCAGCAAACTACAATGCAACATGATGAAATTTAACAGTGAAGAGCAACATCCTAAAACCGAGTAATAACAAATACAGTAAAACTGCACTGCAACATTAAGTAGTAAAACATATTAAAACTCACTTCATATCATTTTAACACAGTGTCACACAGTGCTGCTACGCTGGACCAAAATCATACACAAGCTACAAGTCCTTCACCTTCCATTACATAATAATAAAAAACAAAACAACAATTAAATGGACCTCATGATGAGATGACTTTCTGAACTCATGGTAATGCTACGTAACATAGCATGAACCCAGCTGCACAAACAGTGTACATGCAATGAAATACAAACTGAAAGTAACTGAAAAGGTCACTTTTGTTTCAGTCTTTATCCATTAATTCTCATAAAACTCAACATTTTCTTTTGCCACCACTTTGTGATGAGTGCTAATTAGCAAACATGCTAACAGATGCTGGAAAAAGATTACACCAACTTAGCATCAGCATGTTAGCATTTTAATTGTGAGCGTGTAAGTATGATAGATGAGGTTAGCGTAAAGAAGTTAACATTTTTTTCCAATAATATTTGTATCCACAACAATATAAGTAATAGGGGAAGAAAACAGTTTATAAGTAGCCATTGCTGTCTTCTTCTAGCAGTTTTATTTCATATTTTCATTATTTTTTTATGATTGGATTAAAGAAAGGGTATTTTTTATGTTCTTTAAATAACAATTAGTAACATGAATGATACTGTACTGTAACACTTCAATGGTGAAAGCATTTTTTAAAAATTCACCAGTAACACCAGTATGACCAGTAAAAATCATCATAGCCTGTTGTTAATAATAATCTTCATTTGAGGAGCACTTTAGAAAAAAGGGCTTCACAAGGCAGCAAGATAAAACAGACAAGTCATTAAAAAATATATTTATATCAGATTTTAAAAAACAGATTAAAACACAACATGGTGTGTAAAAAGGTTTTCAAAAAATTTATTAATGAAACATATAAAAAGACAAATGACCTCTGCCCAAAGATCTCTGAGACGTACTGGTGCTTACGACACTAAAAGATTGAGATACAACGAGGAGATAAGCCAAGTGATCAGTAAAATCTAACCTGAAACATACTGGGGACCAGTGTAATGAAGCTGAAACAGGAGTGATTTGCTGATGTCTCTTGGTTCTCGTTTGAAAACAGCTCACCTTGGCTTCACTGTTGAGCTTCTTGGTGTAACTGATGGAGGCATAAGAAACACCACCTTCAGGATCAGCCTACAAAATGAAAATAGTACAACTAATGACAGCTCAGGGACATGTGGTAATGCTACGTTAGTTACAAAATTTGATCCCTTTGTTCCCTCAGTTGCAGAGGGAAGTTAGGTAAAATATGTATAAATAAGGATGAGTGTAGTGTGTGATCTCACCGTGTCCTGACTGGTGTCTGACCCAGGCTGAATCACAGCAGGGTTAAAGCTCAGTCCCTGCAAAAAATACAGTCAAGTTAAAGTTTTTTTTACTTCACATGAATGGCAACTTCTTAAAAAATACACTGTGAACATTTCCCCCAAATATCAGGCACAACTGAGATTCAAAATTTCAGATAGTATGACTACAACCAGGTAAGCAACAAACTGGCTCTTACTGCTATCACAGTCACTTTGTAATTACCAATTACCAGGCTCATAGTAAAATACAAATTCAATTTAGTTTTAAAACTCACAAAGCTGTCATCCTTCTGTGTTTTGTTACCTGAAACAAACAAGAGTTGATTTTACCCTCAACAGCAAAAATATGGATATATAAGAGTTCTTACTACGAACACGTTTATCTGTACATACTGTTGCCTTCAGTTCTCTTCTGTCTGATGATCACCCCAGCAGCAGCAGCGATTATTAGGACTGCTGAAGTAGCCACAATGATGTACACCCACCAATGAGGAGGATCTGAAAACATTAAAAACATTTGTCATTCTTTAATATTTTCAAGGAAATATTTCTGCTGCAATAAACTTAGCTGCCACTAGTAATGTGTACTGCACTCATCTTGCCTTGTAAAGGAAAAAACATCCATTACATTTATCAAACAAGGTTGCACAATGCTGATTTAACTTATGAGCATCAGGTAAATTTGTCTGTATTGTCTGTGGTGACATTCCTGGTAGCTAAACATTTTGTGTTGACCAGCACCGATTTGTTTGGCAGACCTGAGGAGGGAAACAACGATGGAGATGCAGGACATGCCAGCAGATGGAAATGAGATGTATAAACCTAAGAAGCTTCAGATGTGCCAGATAAAAGAAGTCTCTTGATGTTCAAAGGAAGGATTAGGTTCTAAACACAACAATGGCTCCACTGCGCTCTGAAACTCATTCATTCCAACAGGTTGCAGTCTGAGTTTAACTGTTGAACTCTGACCCCTGCATGGACGAAGCAAAGCATGTGGCCCAATATGGAAGATGAAAAGGTGAAATCTTTCAAAATGTTTGCACATTGCATCGTTTTGTTTGTGTTGTGTGTGCACTAGAAAATCCACTAGCTTCTTAAGAAATCCTTTAAAAGGCCAATTTTCAAATTATTCTTTTTACATTTCGCAAGGAGAATAAAATAAAAACACTGGAAATAAACAGGTGCAAAATGCTATTTCTCTACATAGCATTGATGTTCTGTCTCCTCCCGGTTTGTTATTATTGTTAACATGAAATAGATTATTGAAACATTCCAATAAGAAGAAAATATGCAAGAGAGAAGTTCAAATCAGCTGATAAATAAACGTACCTGTTTCCTCACATGAGGACTGCTGATTAAAGCTGCACAGCAGAAAGCTTTCACCGTTGTTATCTGTCACTTTACACTTTGACTTCTTAAAGTTCTTATCAAGAGGCGTGTTAAATGTCAAAGAGGCTGAGCAGGAACTGTGTGGTCTCTTTGGGCTTGTGAAACTATCTTTATCACGTTCATGCAGCCACTCCACTGTGTATCTGCAGCCTTCATAGGTCAACACAGAGCACGTTAACGTCACCATATTGTTGTCCTGGTGTTCATGAACTGGGGAAGATGGAGATATTGTGAGATAAAGACAAAAACAGCAAATTTCACTTCATCCTTTCAACCACACCTAATATGATGTTTCAGTATCTTGTTCTAAAGAGGCTGTTTGAGCCGAAACATTCTGAAATAAATACTCACTGTTGATGACAGACAGATAAACCACAGTCTCTGGACCTTGATGCTGGTTTAATTCACCGTACTGTCTGCAGCTGTATTGACCAACATCTTCCAATCTGACCTTCTTTATAGTCAGAGAACAGTCAGCTGCAACACTCAGTCTGTCGGCTTTACTATTTTTCCCAACCTGCCCATGCTGAACCAGCTCTGCTACCGGGGACTCTCTTGAATTAGTGTAATGCCACGTGGTACTGCTGCATTCTGTCTGCGTTTTTATGACATTTAAACAAGGCAACATGACTTCATCATCATCTTTGACAATGAGGTGGAAATCCTGTCCTGATATTTCTGTTAAAGAGATGAAATAGAGGAACACAAGACAAAGCTGACATCAGAGCATAGTATTTAACAGACTTCTGTAAATGTAAGATGCTTGATTTATTCATGTTTTATGTGTGTTTTATGCCTTACCTTGAAGCTGAAGCAGCAGTATTGGAAATAAAAATGAAAATATCTCAATCCAGTTGAATTCAAGCATCGTGCTTCCCTGATCCTCTCAGTTTGAGCTGTCACACCCTCTGGCGTTTTTCAAAAGAGATCCACTTCCTGATATTAGTAAATGAAACTTCCTCATACAGACTTGAATTCGTTCTTTCTTTCTTTCTTTCTTTCTTTCTTTCTTTCTTTCTTTCTTTCTTTCTTGAAGTCCTACAGATAGTGGTAACAGAGTCTGCAGCTCTAACTGATAACTTTATGTAAAAACAGAACTTGTTACAGTAGGAACCTCCACAGTGTGAGCTGAGATCTGAATCCAAGTGGTTAGTTTGGGTAACGTCCAGCCAAAAATTACTTCATTTTGTCTTTGGTGTTTCAGAGTCAGTGTCATCAGACTCTGCTTATGCATTGCATTTGAAATGGGACCCCATAGATTTCTCATCTTCCCCTTACAGGGTTAGTATTTGCCTTTAAGAAGTATTAATTATTAATACAAATGAAATTTCATGAGACCTGGTTGATCTAAGAGAAAGACAACATGTCATCTTACTCTGCTGTAACTACAAACACGATAAAGGCTGATCATTATGACGCTAACAACAGCTGATGGGAGACAGCAGAGTTAGAGACTTACACAGTTTTCGCTTATTTGATTTTTACGTTTTATTTGTGGCAACAGCATCAAAAGGTGGCAAAGATTAAAATGCAACCACATTAAAAGTTCTTGATCATGTTTTACACCACATACAAATGCAGAAGTGAGTCATCTCACTGATCACATTTTCGCTTCTGGAGGTTCCTTGTTGCAGATGAGTAATTTTTCCTGACACCAGTGGAGGAAGTGTTACGTGAATGTAGAGTCAGCAGCTACAGAGCTCAGATTTGACCCGATAAACATCATTACATTATTATTGTTATTTGGGAACAAAGCTATTGTAAAGTAAAGCCACACTGCACATATATGCTGCTAAAACACTGTTGTTCTGTAGAGTTTCATTTCCTCCACCTCTCTGAACTAATGAGAAATCAGTTGGTTTAAACAATGTGTTCAGTGTCATTTAACTTACTTAAGTTAAGTTTTTATTTGTTTGTTTGTTTTAGTCGTACCATGTCCATACAGTGTTTCTATAAACTGGAAGATGCACCATGAGCAGAAGAAGCAGTCAACACCACAGCTGAGCATTTCCACCTTCTAACAACAGTGTATCCATGACAACCTCAAAATCACTGATTCAGACATCCAGAGTTTCATGTGTCACAAACCTAAAGAACCAATAGCTTCAACTCGCAGGATGGGACTTTCTGTATCATCCTACAAAACAAAGAAAAGTCTAAAACAGTTTATCCCCCCCTAAATTTATCTTAATGTAAATAGTCCATCCATCCATTATCTATACACCGCTCAGTCCTCACTAGGTTCATGGGGGGCTGGAGCCTATCCCAGCTGACTCAGGGTGAAGGCAGGAGACACCCTGGACAGGTCACCAGTCTATCACAGGGCCACCAAGCACTCTCATTCACACCTACAGACAATTTAGAATCACCAATTAACCTCAACATGTTTTTGGACCTTGTGGGAGGAAGCCGGAGAACCCGGAGAGAACCCACGCTGCACGGGGAGAACATGCAAACTCCTAATGTCAATAGTGAAGAGTATTATTGTAAATATTAATCCTATTAATTAATTGCAGGAACATGATCTCTGGACTTTTAGCCCTGCACCAAAAATATCCTCTGTAACAAACTGCGTGTGCATTCGTTTTGTGTTTGACTTTACATAAATAAAGACATTTTCTACCATAAATCGATGCAAAAAAAATAAATACTAGAATGCAGGAAATTATGAGAAAAATGAAACCTGTGACAATAATATGCACAAAGCCACAGTTAAACAAATCACTGTCAATGAATGATTTTTATTATGTTGTTGATGTTAATCATCAGTACTAATAAAAAAATAAATCACACACACTACCAAATTTTTCAGATACACAGAATTATTAAGTAATGGTGACAATAGTGCTGAATGAAAAGTATTTAATTTCATGAGTGAACAAAGAAAAAAGAAAATTCAAAGTCACATATTAAAAAACAACCAGTGTTTCAACAAATAGCTCCTATTAGAAGGGTCTTCTTTTCTTTTCTCTTTCTGTGAACTGATGTGGACGTTGTTGATCAGTGGAGCTTAACAGAAGCAAAAGGGCCTCTCAAGTTTTCATAGTTCACTGCAGCTTCATCTTGTACCTGCTAGAAGAAAAAAAAAAAAAACATCACAAGCTCGAGTCAAGTTCAGTTTCATTATCACATACACATTGTACATTCAAATGTAGTTTAATGCACCAGCCCCGACTTAACTTGAGAGTTAAAAAATAACAAAGACATGATTTAAATGGTCCTTTCAATTTTGTGAAAGCTCCCAAAAGGGCCTCCAGCTCACAGATTTTCCTCCCAGCTAGATTCTGATGGTTTGAAATTAAAAATCTGATCTTTACCTGATGGGCTGCTGGAGCAGAAAGGGTCACTGGTGGGCTTCCTACTGAGTTTAAAACCTGCACAAAGACAAAACAGTGACGCATTCTCAGTCCTGCACTTCACTGAAGTGAACAGATTTTAAAATGACAAAAGCTTTCACCCTCTTTTTTGATTCTGAACTCACAATGATGGCATCAGGTGGCCTCTTGTTCCCTGGAAAACATTTCACAGAGTAAAATTAGTTTGTTGTAATCCTTATTCACAAACGCTGGGTTGAATTCTCTCACCTCGAGCTCTGACGAGAACAACAGTAATCACAGTAATTAGAAGGAGTTCAGCGACGCGCATCGCCAGCATGACGTAGTTCAGCAAAGAACAATCTGTATGAGCTGTCAGAGAAAACACGAAATCATGTCAGTGAAGGATGTTTCAGTCTCAGAATAAACAAGCAGAAACATTATTCTCTCGCAGGCTTATATTTGATTTTAGCTGATGAAAAAAAAGGCAGAAGAAAATTCTTATCATCTACACTAATAACCCCACAGAAGAATGCATATAAAATACACAATCATCAGCAAACACTGCTTGCTGATGTAAATAGATGTAAATGAATGAATGAATCAGTGATCATGCTAATAGAACTTTTCTTTAAAAAATTGTTTATTAGTCTGTGTAACATTTTTTCAGTGGTTATAATGAGGAATGTGTTTCTGTCAGGTTTGCAGTAACTGAGCTGTTTCCTCACCTTCTTGTGTTGTGGAGCTTAATGTGGGTGATGCAGTTGTTATTAATTCCACTGAAGTTTTTGTTGGATCCACACCTGTACAAATTAATCAACAGATACCTCAAATGTTTCAGTATGTCACAGTAAAGCTGTATATCCATGAAATTAGCTAATATCATCCTGCCAGTGTGAACTCATTTGACATAGTCCATCCTGCTGTCATGGCACCTGCGACCCCCTCACCTGCTAAACACCAACACTCACACAATCACAAGTTTTCGCCTTTTCGTTCATACATACCTGCTTTCTCGCATGACGACAAAGGGGTGAAGCTACAAAGCTGAACTTCTTGATTGTTTTTGTTTGTCACTTCACATCTGAACGTTGCCAAGTATCCTGGCTTCTCCTGATAATAGGAGGTCTTGAAGGATATGGTAGCAGAGCAGCCTGACTGGGACGTCCTCATGTCCTGGCCATCTTTATCCACGTCACTACCCTGATGCAGCCATTTCACCGTGTGTCTACAGTCTCCATATGTCAGCACAAAGCAGGACAGCATCACCGTTTTAGGGCTCTTATGTCCACTAACTGGTGAAGATATTGTGAGGAAAAACAATCATAGTAAGACTACTTTACTGTAATATTTCAGTATGTTGTCCAAGCAGGACAGTTCTATTATGATGTAAACACTCACCAGTAATGAGCGAGAGATAAACCAGCGCATCTGGACCTTGTTGTTGTCCTGATTCGTACTGTCTGCAGGTGTAGCGTCCAACATCCTCAGCTGTGACCTTCTTTATAACCAGAGAACAGTTCGCTGAAACACTCAGTCTGTCTGATTTATGTTTTGCATTCTTACCAATCTGCCCAAGAGTAACCAGCTCTACCGCTGTTGAGTTTTGTGAAACACCATAGATCCACGTAGTGCTGTCACACTTCTCCTGGTCATTTATCATGTTTTCACAAGGCAAACTAGCTTGATCGCCATCTCTGACAGTGATGTGGAATTCTTTTCCTGTTACTGCTGTGGAGGAAAAGACACATGACTATTCTAAAAAAAGTAATGGGGCAAAATTTGATGAAATAATTAACCTTCTTAATAAGAATATAAACATGGATTATAGTTATAAATAACATCTTACCTGTCAAATAAAGCAGCAGCATCAGGAATAAGGAAATTTGAATCCACGTAAAACTAAACATACTGCCGTCAGATTTCAGTGTCTAATGGCTCCTTAAATATAGGTCATGTTCTTTTAAACAGGAGTCACTTGCTCACCATTGTGTAATCTGCTGATTTTTTTTTGTTTTTTTTGTCCTAAAAGAGGAAGTGTGTGTGCGTGTGTGTGTGTGAAGCGAGGGTGTAATCTTTATTTTAAGCCTCAGACAAAGTTTACAGATGTTTAACAATGAGGCAGAGTTATAGCTTTATCCGTTTATTTCGTTCAGCCGACAGCCCAGATGAATCCAGACACTGTCATGTGGATAAGACACCTTCCTGCAACACATTTATGTTTAATCAGAATAAAATACAATGAACTCAGATCCAAACTGAACTCCAGATGCTGTTTACCAGAACACTGACAAAGAGGCAGTGGCCTAACCCCAACCTCCACCTGAAGGCCTGAGCACGAAATCCTCACAGACATGTCACAGCTGTAGTGAGTTCACAAGGGCTCAAAAAGGTCTGAAAAGGAGGAATGGGACACAATTATGACAACAAACGTCGGAAACAACTGCAACTGACGTCAGAAATGAATCAAGTGTAACATTTAACCAATAAAACTAATTTTTCTGTTCAGGAATGCAAGTAAATAACAATAATTTGACATCTTAATCAACAAATGTTAATGTGCTTTCCCCCCGCCCTTTTTTTTAAACCATTAAATTTGAAAATTCCTCACCAGGGTCGTGAGAGGCTGGAGTCTATCCCAGCTGACTCAGGGTGAAGGCAGGAGACACCCTGGACAGGTCGCCAGTCTATCACAGGGCCACACTTAGAGACAGACAACCAAGCACACTAACATTCACACCTACGGACAATTTAGAATCACCAATTAACCTCAACATGTTTTTGGACCTTGTGGGAGGAAGCTGGAGAACCCGGAGAGAACCCACACTGCATGGGGAGAACATCACAGAAAGATTCCGGTGCCCCCACCGGGATGCGAACAGTCGACCTTCTTGCTGCGAGGCAACAGTGCTACCAACTGCGCCACCCTGCAGCCCCCCTGTATAACATAATAATCATATTTTATTTAACAAATATCATTTCAGAGCTTTCTCTCCGGGTTCTCTACAGAGAGAATCATTGACATCTGAGGTTGTACAGACGACTCTACTGTCACAGCACTAAAAATCTGAGTCACTTCTTCTGTGTTTCTACATCGAAATAAAACCACAATATCTCAGTTGAAGGTCTTTTCCCCTCAGTAGCTGTTCTTCCCATTACATGTAGGATGCAGTGACTACTTGAACTGGTCGTGGAGGCTGTAAAATAAACAATATCAAGAGGTTACAGTAAATAAAAACAAAACAAAAAACAAGCTTCATAATTTCAGGGCAGTAAAAAAACATACAGGGAGGACGTTGTGCATTTCAAACGTTGTGCTTCATCTATGGATGTGTTGCATTCCCACATTCATAGATGTTATAGATTCGTTAGTCAAAGCATCATTTCCTCAAGGTTGGCAGAGAGAGAAAGCAGAGAGATCAAACGCACGAGTTGTTCGTGTTTTGAATGTCGTAAAGAAATGTGTGTGTGTGTGTAAATTTGAGCAGCCACGAATATATGATCAAGAAACCTCCAAACTTAGACTTCCAGTAGATGCAAATAAAGAGTTTTTAATTGTCAAACAGAAGGAGTTTTGAGTGTTGAGTGAAATATACAAAACTAAACAGAAATGAGTAAAATGTACAATATCTATTTAAACATACAGCGCCCTCCATAATCATTGGCACCCCTGGTTAAGATGTGTTAAAAGCCTTAAAATAAATTCAATCATACTCTCACAGTGAAAATTGTAGAAAAATGTAACCTTCAACTCAACTCAAATGAATTGTTGGCAAAAGGGGGCTGTACAAAGTATTAACAATAAGGGTGCTAATAATTGTGGCACACATGATTTGATGTAAAAGAATTATTTTTTAATGTGGGATTTTTTCACACTGAATAAATGCACTTGAATTAAAGGTTGAATTTTCCGTTTTTTTTTCTTTGTGGTTCTATATTATTTAAAAAAAAAACTGAATTTACTAGAAGCTAAAGAACACATCTTAACCAGGGGTGCCAATAATTATAGAGGGTGCTGTATATATTAATTTGTACAAGGGACAGAGTGGAACCTTTTTTTTTTGTCAAATTCTCCAGAGAAAGCATTACCGCCCCCAAAACAACACAAAATACTGTCTTAACTGTGACACAGAGCTGAAATTAGGTTTGAACACCTGCATTATAAATTAATTTGACTTAAAAACAGTGGACAGTCTTAGTAGTGAAAAAAAAAACAAAAACATTTTGAACCAATGACAAGCGAGAATACGCATCCTGCTTTGCACAGAGGATTTCTAAGTAAAGCATCATGAATTTTCCAGCCCCAACAGATGGCGACCTACTCCAGTCATTAGCCCGATCCTGGCATCAGCACTTACTCAAGATACTTAACGCAAGACAGCGCATGTGTGAAAAGGTTGAACAGTTTCTTGTTTTAGCAGGCTGTGGTTAAAGAGGTTTGAAAACAGAACACCACAAATCTCGTCTCTCGTTAATATTAAGAGCTGTATATAGTTTGCAAAACAATGAAACTCAGAGGCACCTTAGCTGGTTTCCTGCGTAATAATATAAAGAAGGAAGTCAGACTAGTTTTACAGCTGAACATGTGTTTTGTGCTCACTGTGTCGACCACACAGGAAGACAACATCTACCTCCATGGTAAACTGAACTCTGGAATGATATTTCTGACACGTTCAAATATACATTAATTACCTGCTGATGTGTGTGTGTGTGTGTTTTTTAAAGCCATACAGATGATGTCTTCACTTCAGCTATTTACACATCCTCTTTTAAAGGGTTGCTGCTACATGTGTTGACCTTCAACTGAGTTTTAATCAGGCTATATTAGGGAGATAATTCCTCCAACCAGATTCAAGTCCATATCAGTGACTCAAGTTTTCAGAAGTAACATTTTTACAACCTTCAGCAATTTCCCTGAGGTTTCCACCAAGGGGATCAATAAAGTTCTATTCTATTCTATTCTATTTTCTAGTGCTAGTACTACCATGCAAATTGCTGATGTACAATCGTCGTCAAATGTATTCATACCCTCCCATTAAAGAAGGAAAAAAAACAGCTGTCACTGAAATAAGTTGAAATTGAAAAAAATAATAATGAAAATCATGACATTGTGGTTCAATGGAAATATATATATATATTTTAAAACAACAACAACAGCAACAACAAAAATCCCCAACAAGCATGATGGGATCCATAAACTAATATTTTGTTGAACAACCCTTTGAGCCAATCACTGCAATCAAGTGTTTTCTGTAACTCTCCATCAGACTTCTGCACCTGTTGACAGCTATTTTGACTTTGACCCACTGCTCATCAGCAAAGTGCTCTAATTTGTCCAGGACAATTTTTCTTTTTTTTTTCAATTATTCTTTTCAACCACAATTCAAAAGCAATGTCTTATTTCACTAAATTATAATTTAGCAAATTTTTTTATTTATTACTTTTTCAGTTTCTAGTTATTTGAGTGACTATTGTGAATTCTGCCTATTCTCTAATGGAAGGGTATGAATACATTTGAGGACGACTGTATGTATATAGACCTATATTGCACAATCTTTCACTGTGCAGGAAAACCACTTTCATAGGTTTAATATGGTACAATATTTCAATATGATTGTGTTACTTCCCACTGACATGTACTTTAGCTCAGCATAGCCTCATTCCCCCCCTGTGTGGACCTCAAGCTACTGGCTAAGGTGACTGACGCTGTCCTTTTTCTTGAGGGAGCAGTCATGAGTGTGTATGAACAATGAATGTACTGTACTGTACATTTTATTGAAGGGATTTGTAGAAGTGAGTATCACATGGCTGGTGCAGCATTTTAAAGGTGTTGTAGACATATTGTTATATATATATTTTTTAAGAAAAGTATTTTGCAAGACACCTTATATATAGTTGCTTGGAGTTTCTGCTTTATAGGCGAGGAGATCAGACCTCCTGAAATAGTTTTGTGTGAAACTGGGCTGCACAAATACACTTGAAACAAAATTTCAACAATTCAACAGAAACTGAAATAATGTTTATGAGTAGCACTGACATAATACATCATGATTTAGTGTCAAGTTATTTGGGTTCTGATATCAGCTCTGCCTAAACTTGAAAAAGGCTTGGAGGTAGTCACAGATGACGATTGGGGCAACTCAGCTCTTCTTTGCTTTAATATTTGCATTCGTATGACACAACATACATAGCTCAAAACAGTAGTAGTGGCAGTAGCAGGTTGATAACCTTATAACACAACATAACACCAGTTATTGGTTTAAACATTTCAAAGAAAATAAACAACTCCAACTTAAATGCAACAACATTTCTTCCGCCACATAGCATCACTATTATCAAATTAAAACCAGGAGTTAAATCAAAATTGAATCTTAAATTGCTAAACAGTCATACCAATAGCGTTTCTGTAGGTCCTCCACACTGATGTCACCCTGCAGCATGGAATCCTTTGTTCCAACTGATCCACCAGATCACACACAGCCTCCACCAATTTATCTGATTATCAGTCACCTGACCTTTCAGCTCAGCGCTGCCCTCAACTGTCACACTACAAGACTTGCTTTGGTATGAAATTATATTAACACAAGAAAAAATAAATAAATACTCATTTTACTTTTAACTCAACATTTGGAATATGCTATTTTGTATATTATGGAGGTGAATTAATTACACAAGGTCATGCAGCTTTTTAAGGACAACCTCTTCCTCAGATGAGGGGAACAGCACACAGTTTATGAGGTAAAGGGACGGCACCATGGTTCCCAGATGGAGTCAGATCTACTTCATCCTCTGAAACTCCAGGTGCAGGAGTGAAACGAAAATGCTGCAGGAGGGTGGCCAGGATGATGAAGAGCGCCATCGTAGCCAGACTCTGTCCAGGACACATCCTCTGACCTGCAAAAGAGAATCAAGGAAAAACCTTGGTCTTTTGGGGGCTGTGGCAGGAACTGTAGCATCAACAGTGATGGCTGTGCTTGCATACCTGCAGAAAACGGCAGAAAGGAGTTTCGTTTGACAAACTTTTGATCTTTGTCCAAGAAGTGGGCAGGATAAAAGGAGTGTGGTTTCTCCCACTCAGTGGGGTCATGCAGGACAGAAGTCAAGAGAGGAAACACTGTGGATCCCTGCAAACGTGATACACAAAGTGAAAGATGTTTTTCATGATATTATTCTTTTATACTTAACAGCTATATTCCGTTAAAATAACAAAGTTAGTAAAGCATAAAATAAAACAATTCCTTTATGAAAATATTCCTTGGTACAACTATGTTCTGATGGAGGTAAATATATCCAGGTGTTTAGTGGTGGCTGGGTTGTCCACTAATCAACAAGGTAGACCCTGAATCCAAAGTTCTGATGGCATGCAATCACCTTGCATGGCAGCTGTGTCGCCATTGGTCTGTGAACGGGTGACTGAGAAATGCATTGCTTTGAGTACCATGAAGGTAGAAAAGCACTATATAAGTGCAGACTATTCACTCAGGAGAGCTCACTGGAGACTGGGGTTCAGGCTAAGATGCACAGCAGTCAGAAAACTGTAGACCAGAGCAGGCAACCACCAACAGGAGTTCAATCAGTGGTGGTTGGACACACAGATGACGAAGGATCAGGGCAGGTCAACAAGCTGCAGAGGTATTGGTAGGAATAGTCAGCTCACATCAGGCTGGGCCTCAGCAGGAGCTGCTCACTCAGGACTGTACAACACAGCAGAGACACTGGATATAGACTCCCAGGCAAGACTTTAATGCACAGGTGGTTTGGCTACGCAGGTGGTTAGGGAGAAACAAGACCAAGAAGATCTGCAAGACCTCCATGCAGCCGCCATCTAATGTAACAATTTTTTTTGAAAAAATGTTTTTATTCTTGCTTTTTAAAATAACATGCGTTTCCAAAAACTGGGACAGTGGTTAGCACCGTCACCTCACAGCAAAAATATCTTTCTGCATGGAGTTTGCATGTTCTAACTATGCAGCGTGGGTTCTCTGCGGGTTCTCCAGCTTCCTCCCACACAGTCCAAAAGTATGCTGAGGTTAGTTAGTGATTCTAAATTGTCCATAGGTGTGAATGTGAGTGTGCTGTCAGACAATTGTTTGTCTGTCTCTAAGTGCAGCCCCTGCCATCGCCCTGAGTCAGCCCCCACGTGATCCTAGTGACAATAAAGTGGTATATATAGATAATGGATGGATGGATGCATTTCTAAAAACTCTGGTTCTTCAACTGAGAAAATATCTTTGTGAACATCGAACTAACCAGATTCTGCTGCCCCTGTGGTGTGTGTGGGGCAACAGAAAATATGGCCAAATGAAAACCACAAGGAAGGCTTAAGGGTTCAGTTATTTAAAGAAATAAGAAAAATGGCAGGCAGGACACAAAAAAACAGAACCGCT
The DNA here is from genome assembly GCF_000690725.1 of Stegastes partitus. Classification (NCBI taxonomy): domain Eukaryota; kingdom Metazoa; phylum Chordata; class Actinopteri; family Pomacentridae; genus Stegastes; species Stegastes partitus. Next base: position 43,489 of record NW_007579856.1, read on the forward strand.
ACAAGGATGACAAGATGGTCCACAACAGTCCATGACATGCACATGAATGATGCCGTGACCTGGCACATAATCTAGAATCCCACCACCTTAAGTTAGTCTTTCCTTCATTGGTTTCAGTTGGACAATATATTTTTTAAAAACCCAGCAGAGCTTGTTTTATTGCCTTGTTTCAGATTATTATTTTTTAAGACTACGACAGTGAAAACTAATTACGTTGAAATTGTGTGACAGTGTTAAATGGAAGGAACTCTTTAAATGTATATATCTATGTGTGTCTTCTTTATTCATCTCATGCAGTTGGGTTTGGTGCCCCACACAAGGTTGTTCATTCAGTCTAACCTTCTTAATGAAGTG